>NC_091554.1:46683644-46693644 GCF_042767895.1 Penaeus vannamei | reverse complement strand
AGTTTTTCTCAGTTATTGCCGGTTAATATGTATATTATTTTTAAAAATGTTTTGCGTCTTTCGAAATATTACTGTTTTTTTTCCTAGATCTGCTAAGCTTACTTTTTCATAGTGATTGAAATTATTGCTCTTTGTATTTTGGCGGTTGTTGAAGCGGAATGCAATCGCGTCTGAACAAAAGCATCTGGTCTTAGCCGTGTGTCAGAGGGTGGTTGAGAACTCCACATAGAGAGGGCGTAACGTGGAGTGGAGTTTGCGATGTGGAGTGGACGCGGAGGGACGTGGAGTCTGCGACGTGGAGTGGATATAGAGGGAAGTGGAGTTTGTAATGTTGAGTGGACGCAGAGGGAAGTGGAGTCTGTGACATGGACTGGATATAGAGGGAAGTGGAGTTTGTGACGTGGAGTGGACGCGGAGGGAAGTGGAGTGGAGTATTCCGTGCGGAGTGGCGGGCGTCGCGGGCACTGCAGGGCGGTGGGTGTCCGGCCCGAGCGAGGGGGCCGTGGCGGGGCGCGGCGACGAGCGAGTGCGACGGCGGGCGGGGCGTGCGGGCGAGTGTGGCCCTGTTGCGGGGAAGCTCAGGGGGCCGAACACGCACACACGCACACACACACACACACTCGCACACATACGCACACACGCACACACACGCTCGCACACATACACACACGGCCCCGCGCTGGTGGTGGCGGTGGCGGTGGTGGTGGTGGTAGTAGAGGCAGTCGTGGTAGCTGTGTGGCACTGGCTGGCTGGCTGGTGGCACTGGGAGCGAGCGGCCAGATAGTCGCGGCACCCCAGTGTTGACCCGTCGCGAGCACCGCCTGGCTGGCTCCTCGCTGACACCCGCTCGTGGTACTCGCCCGCAGCGCCTTCGTCGGGAGTCTTGAGGGAGGCCTTTGGGGGGGATGAGGACCCCCACCCCTCCACCCTCCCTCTGATAAGACGTGCGCGATGTGGAGAATTATTATTATTATTTTTTAACCCTTCTGTTTTTTTTTCGCAAACTTTTTTATTTTTTTCTTTGCTTTTCGTTTTTCTTCTCTGTTTTCTTGTTACTTTTTTTTTCACATTGTTTTTGTTTTGTTTGGTGTAGTACTGCTGGAATCTTTTCCGTTTATGTTTTTTTTTCGTGAAACTTGTTTTGTTTCACGATTTTTTTTTATTATCATTATTTTTGTTCCATATATCCTCGTGTTATGTGTTTGTGCTCACGCAAAGGACTGCTTGGAAAATCTACACACAAAATGGGCCAAGAAAGAAAAAAAGAGAGAGAAAAAAAGGAAAAACGATAAAAAAAACAAAAACGAAAAAAACAACAACAGAAAAGCGAAGTGATGGCCCAGAGAACATCCCAGGAAGTTGGCAGCATCCAGTGCCTCTCAGCAGTGAATTTACAAGTGAAACATCATCTCCCGCCAGCGCCTCTCTCTGTGACGGACCGACCGACCGACCGACCGACGGCACCAGGGAGTCTGTGGGTGTGTTGGGGCGAAAGGGGGAGGGGGGGAGGGGGGTGGCTACGAGGTGCAGTTTCCAGATGTCTTCTCCCTTCCTCTTGTGGTGTCCTGCTCTTGTTCTCTCTCTCTCTCTCCTCTCTCTCTCTCTCGATCCCTTTTCTGTTTTCTTTTCTTTGTCTTCTCTCGTTTTTTTTTGTATATCCTTTTCTCACTTTCTCTTTCTCTTCCTTGTCTTCTCTCTCCTTTTCTTGATATCCCCTTTTCTCTCTCTCCTTTTCCCCTTTCTCCTTTCTCTCTCTTGACATCTCCCTTTCTCCTCTTCCTCACACTTGACATACCCTTTTCTCTCTTTCCTGTCTTCTCTCTCTCTCTTGACATCTCCCTTTCTCCTCTTCCTTACTCTTGACATCCCCTTTCTCTCTCTCTCTCTCTTTCCCCTTTCTCCTCCTCTCTCTCCTTGACATCCCCCTTTCTCCTCTCCCTCACTCTTGACATCTCCCTTTCTCCTCTCCCTCACTCTTGACATCTCTCTCTCTCTCTCCCTTTCCTCCTTGTGACTTTCCAATCTCCCCACCTTTTACCCCCTCTGTTTGTCCCCCCACCTTTTCTCCCCCTTTCTCCTCCACCCCCCCCCCCTATTGAGCCCCCCCCCCCCCCCACTTTCCTGCTAAATGACATTGCTTCCTTGTTCTTCTTCAGGTCTTTGTGTGTCCACGCTGTTCTACGCTTTGTCACCCCTGCCTGTTCTTCCTCTTTGTCTTATTCTTGTGTGCGTGTGTGTTTCCTTGTTCTTTGTGTGTGTGTTTCCTTGTTCTTTGTGTGTGTGTTTCCTTGTTCTTTCTATGTTTATCAGGTCGGTGTTCTTCGAATTGTGGCTGGCTCTTAACTCCTCGTCTTGTTTGGGTCGTGTTGTTTGGGTCTGTTCTGTGTCTGTCTGTCTGGTTGTGTTTGTGTGTGTGTCTGTTTCTGTCTGTTTGTGTCTATTCTCCTTGCTTCTGTCTGTCTGTTTGTGTTTGTATCTGTGTCTGTTTGTCTGTCTATTTCTGCCTGCCTCTGTTTGTGTTTGTATGTCTGTCCCTCTGTCTGTGTGTTTGTCTGTCTATTCTCCTTGCCTCTTTCTGTCTGTCTGTCTGTCTGAATGACTGTCGTTGTCGTACCTCGTCTCTCATCTGAGTTCACGGAGTTCACGTTTCTCGTCAGGTTCTCAGGTCTTTCGTCCTTCTCTCCCTCTCGTTCTTTCTTCTTCTCCTTCCTCGTTCTACTTTTTCCCTTTTCCTGTCTGTCTCCTTTTCCTTCCTCCTCCTCCTTATACCTCTTCTTTCTCCTTCTTCTTCCTCCTCGTAGTCGTCGTCGTCGTCGGCCTCCTCCTCCTCCTCCTCCTCCTCCTCCTCCTCCTCCTCCTCCTCCTCGTCCTCCTCCTCTTCCTCCCGCCCTTCTCTTCTTTCTCCTCCTCCCTTTCTCTTCTTTCTCCTCCTACCCCTCCTCCTCTTCGTTCGCACATTGTTGCTCTTATTCTCCCGTGCTTGTCAACTCCTTATTTTCCCTGTCAACTCCATCAACTCGGCCCCTCGTGCCTTTCTTTATGCAACTCCGCTTTTTAGCTCCTTGTATTTCTCCCATTTTTATTAATGTCTCGCGTCTACACCGTCTTTTGTTTTGTTTTTCTTATTATTTTCTTTCTTTTTTATCTTTGCTTCGATGTTTTGTTTTGTTTTTCTTTTTACTTTCTCTCTTTTTTTTTTGTCTTTGCTACGATGTTTTGTTTTGTTTTTCTTTTTACTTTCTCTCTCTTTTTTTTGTCTTTGCTTCGATGGTCATGTTACAGCATCCTCCCGAGTCTTTCTGTTGTTTCAGCTTAAGTGTTTCTACCTGGTACCTGTGTCTGTGTTTTATTTCCTTGTTTTGTTTTGTTTTTTATCTCTGTTTTTTTGTGTGTCTTTTGTCTTTTTTTCTTAGTGTTTTTTGATACGCAATTTTGGGGTTTGTGTTGTGTTTTTTTTCAGTGTTTATCTTTCTTTTTTTTCGTCTCTCTCTCCCTGTCCCCTATTTCAGCCAGATGTCTCCCCCCGTATCGCTCTCTCTTTTTTTATGTTCACGCACCTGCCATCTCCCCTCCCTGCCCCCCCCCTCTCTCTCTCTCTCTTTTCCCCTTCGCGAAATCTGTCTCGCTCTCTCCCCTCGTTTCCTGGTAACGCCTTTGCTATGCAGGCTCCCCCCCCCTTCCTCCCCTGTGCCTCGTGTTCTGTGTTTTCCTTCGTTTGTTTCGTGTTTGTCGGGGCGTTCATCTCCTTCGTGCGTGTTGTATGGGCGTTCCCTTTAAACGTACGTGTTGTATGGGCGTTCTCTTCTCACGGACGTGTTGTATGGGCGTTCCCCTTAAACGTACGTGTTGTATGGGCGTTCTCTTCTCACGGACGTGTTGTATGGGCGTTCCCCTCTCACGTACGTGTTGTATGGGCGTTCCCCTCTCACATACGTGTTGTATGGGCCTTCCCTTCTCACGCACTGTCCCGTAGCACGAAGCACCTGATTCTTGAGAGCGTTAGGTACGTCGGGCCCCATACCCCCCCCCCCCCCCATGAAGTTCACCTGGATTCCCCCCCCCCCCCCCTTCCCCCTAGGCGACTCGCGGACAGACCCTCGGTGTCGGAGGCAGTGGCGCCGTGACCTCCTGCGAACACACGTGGCCGCCGATGAAGTGATGTGAGGATGTGGTGGTTCTCCCCCTTGGAAGAGGAGGCACTTGAGAGAGAGAGAGAGAGAGAGAGATGTTATTTTCGAACATTTTGAAAAGAACAAGGCCACGGAAAAAACATTTTAAAAGAACAAGGCCACGGAAAAAAATATTTTGAAAGAACAAGGCCACGAGAAAAAAAACATTTTGAAAAGAACAAGGCTACGGAAAAAAACATTTTGAAAAGAACAAGGCCACGGAAAAAAACATTTTAGAAAGAACAAGGCCACGGAAAAAAAACATTTTGAAAAGAACAAGGCCACGGAAAAAAAAAACATTTTGAAAAGAACAAGGCCACGGAAAAGGTTTCAAAGCTGATGATGTTGCAGTGTTTTTTTTTTTTTTTCCAACTCTTCGATTGCCATTAGCATTGCGTGTCGCGTCCTCGAGCCGCGGCGGATTGTAAGTATGGTTCCCCTGTTGCTTGGTGTGCGAGGTCCGAGGTCCTCTTGCTCGCGTGATGTCATGGCGGGGGCTTACTGAGGCCGCCGTGACATCATAGGTCAAGGTGACAGCTGTCTGGTGACCCGGAGATAGTAAGTAATGAGGTTGAGCGGAGTTTGGGGCGAGGACCAGAGGAGGAAGTGGCCGCCGGGGCGTCTCGCTGTTTCTGAAGGCGGCCGGGGCGCAGGAGGAGGAGGAAGAGAAGAAGAAGAAGAAGAAGAAGAGGAATAGGAAGAATAAGGAGGAGGAAGAGGAAGAAGAAGAAGAAGGGAGGGAGACAAAGGACGGACGCCCCTCTCGCTGCCCGCACGCGCGCGTCCCAGTGCCAACGGGGGCGGCTCTCCCCCCGAGGCAAACCCGGCGGTGCTTTAACCGCGTCCGAGGCAAACCCGGCGGTGACTCAGGGAACACGGGAGGCCCTGTGCTGCTGCGGCGACCTCATCGGCGCGTTGGTGTTGGTGGCGGTCGTTAAGCGGCGAGCGTAAATAAATAACACGGAGTAGGAGTAGGACTTCTCCCTACCCCCCCTTCTTCCCCTTTCCCACCCACCTCACGCCTCTCTCCTCCTTCCCCCTTCCCACCCACCTCACGTCCCCCGCTCCTCCTCCCCTCTTCCCCCTTCCCCCACCACCTCACGCCCCCCCCTTCTCCTCCTTCCCCCCACCTCACGCCCCCCCCCCGGCCCTCTCCCCCTCCCCCCTCCCCGCAACTGCATGCCCGTCATACATCTCCCGCTCAAGTGCGTGATGTGTCGGGTGCCCGCTTATTCGTGGAAGGTGACGTCACGCGGAAACGTTACTCGGGGGGAGGAGGGGGGGGGGCGCTTTGTTGTCGCGCGGGGGCAGGGGCCACGAGATTTCCCCCCCCCCCCCTCCATCCTCAACCCCCTTCCACGCCCCCCGCCCCGTTCGCACGCGCGCCCGCACTGGCCCGCCGATCAGCTGACGGGGCCGGCCGGAGCTCTAATTAGAAGGACGCGCGACGCCGCACACTCAATCAGAGGGGGGGGAGGGGACAGAGGTGGAGGGAGGAGGGGGGGGGGTCGTCGCGCCGAAACGTGGTCGCAGCCGGCCATGCGGGGCGTGTTATGTGACGCCCGGGCGGGGATATGAGGGCGGTTATGTGAGCCGAGGCCGAAGGACCCGCTCGGCTCTTGAGGAAGATTATGAATATATATATATATATATATATATATATATATATATATATATATATATATATATATATATATATATATGTATGTGTGTGCGTGTGCGTGTGCGTGTGCGTGTGCGTGTGCGTGTGTGTGTGTGTGTGTGTGTGTGTGTGTGTGTGTCATTTAGATAGATGTAGATTTTGGGTGCGTATGTTTGCGCTTAATACAGAGGTATGCGATAGTGTATGATTGTACATATATGCTGTATATGCTTTATGTACGTATATATGTGCATGTAGATGCGTAAGTTCAAATATCTGTATGTGTACAGACCATATATATATATATTTTTTATATGATATATGCTCTCTATGGATGTGGGTATGTAGGTTATGTAGGCTGTGTATGTATGTATGTGCACAGACCATATATATATATTTTATATGATATATGCTCTCTATGTATGTGGGTATGTAGGTTATGTAGGCTGTGTATGTATGTATGTATGTATGTGCACCGACCAGGATATAACGGAGGCGGAAAGCAGACAGACATGAGAAAGGACACTTGTTATTGTGCGTGGGAGTCGCATGATGAGTTGATGGGCCGGTGGGGGCGTGGTGGGTGGGAGGAGGGTGGGTTGGTGGGTGACAGGGAGGGAGGGAAGGAAGGAGGGTGGGTGACAGGGAGGGAAGGAGGGAGGGAGGGAGGGAATGAACACGAGGTCAAAAGGGAGAAAGAACAAAAGAAGAGAGAGAGAGAGAGAGAGAGAGCGAGAGAGAGAGCGAGAGAGAGAGCGAGAGAGAGAGAGAGAGGAGAGAGAGAGAGAGAGAGAGAGAGAGAGAGAGAGAGAGAGAGAGAGAGAGAGAGAGAGAGAGAGAGAGAGAGAGACAGAGAGAGAGAGAGGCAAACAGGTAGAACCAGACAGACAGACAAACAGACAGAAACAGAGTCAGACAGACAAACAGAAACAGAGACGGAGAAGGCACGCAATGCAAGGCGAGAGTACTGTCAAGGGGAGATGAAATTAGGGGAGTGAGGGAAGGGGTAGGGAAGGGGTAGGGGAGGGTAGGGGATGGGAAGGGGAAGTGGTAGAGGAGGGGAGTGAGGGAAGGGGCAGGGAAGGGGAAGGGGGAGGGGCGTCCGTGACATACAGTGGAGACGGAGCCGCGAGTGCGTAATTAAAGTCGGGAATACTTGCAGTGGAGGGGAGAATAAGGGAGGAAGGGGAGGAGAAGGAGAAGAGGTACGGCGAAGGGAGGAAGGGGAGGAGAAGAGGTACGGCGAAGGGAGGAAGGGGAGGAGGAGGAGGAGAAGAGGTACGTCGAAGGGAGGAAGGGGGAAGAGAAGGAATGAAGGCAGTGAGAAGGGAAGGGAGAGGATAAAGGCAGGACGAAGGGAGGAAGGGAAAGGGAAGAAGAGGCAGGGCTAAGGGAGGAAGCGAAGGGGACGGAGAAGAGACACGGCGAAGGGGAAGAATAAAGACACGGAGAAGGGAGGAAGCGAAGGGGAAGAAATAAAGACACGGCGGAAGGGGGGGAAGCGGTAAGGGGCGTGGCTTACAGGTGGACCCCGCTTCCCGCCCGTGTCGTAAGGGCCCCGTGACTGATGGCGACGCTGCCGGGGCGGATCAAAGGCGCAGACGGACGGGGGAGTAGGAGGGGGAGGAGGAAGGAGGAAGAGGAGAAGGGAGGAGGAAGAGGAGAAGGAAGGAGGAAGGAGGAAGAGGAGAAAGGGGGAAGGAGGAAGAGGAGAAAGGAGGAGGAGGAGGGGGGAAGGAGGAAGGAGGTAGAGGAAGAGGAGGAGAAAGGAGGAAAAGGAGAAGAAAGGAGGAAGAGGAGGAGTAGGAAGGAGGAAGAGAAGAAAGGAGGAAGGAGGAAGAGGAGGAGGAAGGAGGAAGAGGAGAAGGAAGGATTGATAATAACAACCATAGTTAAAGTAATAGTGATGGTATTGATCATGATAATGATGATGACGATAATATTGATGATAATAATAATAATAATAATAATAATAATAGCAATAATAATGATGATAATAATGATAATAATAATAATTATGATAAGATAATAAATGGATGACGTAGAAGAACGGAGAGTGTCGAAATTATGTTCGAGGTGCGTGGATGTTTTCCAAGACAGATAGGCCTATATGTTACGACGAAAGAACAGGAAGAACAGGAATTGATGGTTGGGAGGTGAAGAATTTAAAGAATTGATGATCTTGACGCGGGGAAAAGTAGGAATGCGGATGGTGTTCGGTGTTCATAGATGTTCTTCATTGATGTTCATGGATGTTCACGGATGTTCTTCATGGAAGTTCTTCATTGATGTTCATGAATGTTTGATGTTCATGGATGTTCTTCATTGATGTTCATGGATGTTCTTCATTGATGTTCATGGATGTTTGATGTTCATGGATGTTCTTCATTGATGTTCATGGATGTTCTTCATTGATATTCATGGATTTTCTTCTTGGATGTTCATGAATATTTGATGTTCATGAATGTTTGATGTTCATGGATGTTCTTCATTGATGTTCATGGATGTTCTTCATTGATGTTCATGGATGTTCTTCATTGATGTTCATGGATGTTCTTCATTGATGTTCATGGATTTTCTTCTTGGATGTTCATGAATATTTGATGTTCATGGATGTTATTCATCGATGTTCATGAATGTTTGATGTTCATGGATGTTATTCATTGATATACATGGTTGATCTTGGATGTTCATGAATGTTTGAAGTTCATGGATGTTTTTCATTGATATACATGGTTGATCTTGGATGTTCATGAATGTTTGAAGTTCATGGATGTTTTTCATTGATATACATGGTTGATCTTGGATGTTCATGAATGTTTGAAGTTCATGGATGTTTTTCATTGATATACATGGTTGATCTTGGATGTTCATGAATGTTTGATGTTCATGGATGTTCTTCATCGATGTTCATGAATGTTTGAAGTTCATGGATGTTCTTCATTGATGTTCATGAATGATGTTTGATGTTCACGGATGTTCTCTGAGACTGATGTGCTGAAGATAATGAAGAGGAGAACGATAGGCCTATAGATACATTGTTATTTCTTGGGCGATCCTTGGCTGGGGAGAGAGTTCAACCGTGAGAGCATAGGTGGATAGGTCCTCTCTGAGAAGGAATTTTTATATGACCGTTGGAATAGGGAGGGTGGGGGGGGGAGGAGAGGGGAGAGGAAAGGGGAAGGGGAAGGGGATAGGGGGGTGAGGAGAGGAGAGGGGAAGGGGAAGGGTGGGGAGGGGAAAGGAGAGAGGGTAGGGGAGGGTGAAGGTGGAGGCGAGAGAGGGGGAAGGTTAGGGGGAAAGGGAAGGGGAAGGAGAGGGAAGGGTAGGGGAGGAAGGTAGAAGGGGAGGGGGAGAGGGGCACCCGAGGGTCCACCGCCACCTTAATCACGTGACCCGTGGCAGCTACAGGCGACACAGATCCGGTTCGAATTACAATGATTCGCTTACCCCCCCTCCCCCACCCCCACCCCTGCCCCTTCCTCCTTCATCCAGCCCTACCCTTAGGACTCTCCCCCTCCGTCTCTAGGACTCCCCTCTCCCCCCCCCCCCCCACAATCTCTAGAAATCCCCCTCCTCCCAATCCCCACCCCCACTCCGCTCGTTCATCCAGCACCACAGATATTCTTTCCGTCCTCCTCCCCCCCCAGGGGTCGTTCCTCCCCTCCCCACCCCTCCTTCCGTCCACTCCTTCCGTCCCCCCCCCCCTTCCCACTCCCTCCCCTCTCCTCTCTCCCCTTCCCACTCCCACTCCCTCCTTCCCCCTTTCCCACTCCCACTCCCTCCCCCCTTCCCCCTCCCACTCCCTCCCTCCTTCCCCTCTCCTCTCCCCCCTTCCCCCTCCCTCCCCCCCCTTTCCCACTCCCTCCCACGGGTAGAGAGAGACTGGTGGGCATCCGCGGGCAAGCTTCCGTAAACAAATAAATACCCGGTGGAGGAAGCTTGAGGTCGCCGCCATGCCAATAGTGCCTTCCTCCACCCCCCCATCCCCGCTTTCCCCCCTCCCCCTTCCCCCCCTCCCTTTTTCGCTGTGGGGGGTTGTCTGCTCGGGCTGGGCTGGGTTTTATTTATTTATTTATTTATTTCATTTTTGATTTTTCTTATTCATTTTTTCATTATTATTTGTTTATTTTATTCATTTTTTATTAGTCATTTGTGTGTGAGTGTGTGTGTATCTGTATCTGTATGT
>NC_091554.1:46673644-46678644 GCF_042767895.1 Penaeus vannamei | reverse complement strand
GGAGGTGGGTGTGTAGGGGTAGTAGGGGAGCGTTGAGGCGTGAGGGTAAGAGGGGGAGGAGAAGGGGAGGTGGGTGAGTAGTGTGGGGGGAGTGGAGCGAGGGCGTGAGTTAGGGGGAGGAGAAGGGGGCTTGTGTGCGGGTTGGACACTGAGTAGGGGTTGGGTGGGGGGTAGGGGGTAGTTCAGTCTTTGTCTGTCTGTATATCTGTGTATGACTGTCCGTCTGTCTGTGACTGTCTCTCTGTCTGTCTGTCTGTGTCTGTCGCTCTGTCTGTCTGTGGCTAGTTTGCGTTACGATGAAGGTATTGAAGATTATTGATGATAGATGAGCGATTTTTAACCATGCCAACGTATTTTACGCTTTGGTAATTTTAACAAGATACTGTAATTGTATACAGTAGTCCTATATTAATACCAGACTGCCGTGTACGCATAGGTATCCGAAAGAAGGAGAATGTCACGTACATATATACACCTTATACTCCGAAAAGAAGTATACCACATACCATTTATATATTTATTATTTTTTATTTTTTTCTTTCTTTCTTTCTTTCTTTCTTTCTTTGCTACGGCAGACTGAAAACCCTCATGTCACTCTTAAGGAGAATTGTCAAGATGCTGCATAAGGCGTTAAGGTATGCACTAACCCCTCCCCCTTCCCCCCTCCCCCACACACACACACACACGCACCGTAAGTTGTTCCGTGTCGGTATTCTGTCAATAGAAGCGTCATGGAGGTGCGGTTCCGGATGCCACCGGCCTGTGTTGGACCGGGAGTGAAATTCCGTGCCTGTAAATTAATGGGAATAAAGGTGTGGGAGTTCTGTGGGTTGTAGTTTGTCTTCAGTGGGATTCTTGTTATTGTTATTATTACTGTTGTTGTTGTTGTTTTTATTATTATTAGTAGTAGTAGTAATATTGTTATTATTATTGTTGTTATTATTATTATTGTTGTTGTTGTTGTTGTTGGTGGTGGTGGTGTTATTGTAATTATTGTTGTTGTTGTGATTGTTGCTGTGATTGTCATCATCATCATCATCACAATCGTTCTTATCGTTATTATTTTCTTTTTTTTCTCTTTCCTTTCTCTGAGTTCTGTGGATATCATCATCACAATCGTTATTATCATAATTATTTTCTTTTTTCTCCGTTTCCTTTCTCCGAGCTCTGTGGATCATCACAATCGTTCTTATCATTATTATTTTCTTTTTTCTTCCTTTCCTTTCTCCGAGCTCTGCGGATCGTCACAATCGTTCTTATCGTTATCATTATTTTTTTTCTTTTTTCTTTCTCTCTTTTCTCCGAGTTCTGGATCATCACATTCGTTCTTATCATTATTATTTCCTTTTTTCTCTCTTTTCTCCGAGTTTTGTGGATCGTCACAATCGTTCTTATCGTTATCATTATTTTTTTTCTTTTTTCTTTTGCTTTTTTCTCCGAGTTCTGCAGATATTATTATTATTTTCTTTTTTCTTTCTCTCTTTTCTCCGAGTTCTGCGGATCATCACATTCGTTCTTATCGTTATCATTTTTTTTATTCTTTTTTCTTTGTCTCTTTTCTCCGAGTTCTGCGGATATTATTATTATTTTCTTTTTTCTCCCTTTCTTTTCTCCGAGTTCTGCGGATATCATCATCACAATCCTTCTTATCGTTATCATTATTTTTTTTCTTTCTGTTCCTTGACTTCTGCGAATATCACAATCGTTCTTATTATTATTTTCTTTTTTCTTCCTTTCCTTTCTCCGAGTTCTGTGGATCATCACAATCGAAATTATCGCTATTGTTTTCGTTTTTCTTCCTTTCTCTTTTCTCCGAGTTCTGTGGATATTATCATTATTATTTTCTTTTTCTCCCTTTCCTTTCTCCGAGCTCTGTGGATCGTCACAATCGTTCTTATCATTATTATTTTCTTTTTTCTTTTTTCTTTCTCTCTTTTCTCGGAGTTCTGCGGATATCACATTTCCGGGCCTCTCTCCCCCTCTCCCCTGCAACCGCTTGTTTGCACAGCCCCGAGTCCGCCGCCGCGACCGAGCGACCGAGGACAGGCCAAAGACGGACAGGCCAAAGAACACACAAACGAAGGGGCATTGTTAGTAAACGGTCGCCTTTTACGAGAGAGGGGGAACGAGCCGGATGCGGTGGGAGAGATCGGGAAATGGGAAAATTCGGGAAGTTCGGGAAAATGCGAGGATAGGGGAATAGGGGAATAGGGAAATAGGAAAGAAATTTGGGTTAAAAAAGCGGGATGGGGGAGACGTCAGCAAGAGGGTCCTGGGGTTCTGGCGTGGAGGAGGGGGAGAGGAAGAGAGGAGGAAGAGAGAAGCAAGGGAGGGAGGCAAGGAGGCTCAGCTATCACCATGTGTGAGGGGAGGAGGAGGGAGGGATGGAGGGAGGAGAGAGGAGAAGAGGGAAGGGAGGGAGGAAGGAGGAGGAGAGGGAGGAGGGGAGGAAAGGAGGAGAGGGAAGGGAGGAGGGAGAGAGAGAGGAGGGAAGGAGAGAGAGGAGGTGAGGGATAGGAGGAGGAGAGAGGGTGAAGGAGGGGAAGGGGAAGGGAGGGAAGGGGTGAAGGAGGGGAGAGGTAGGGAAGGAGAAGAGGAGGAGAGGGAGAGGAGGGAAGGAGAGAAAGAAGGAGAGAGAGGGAGGGAGGGAAGGAGGGAGGGAGAAGGGAAGGAGGAGAGAGGGAGGAGGAGGGGAGGGAGGGAGAGGAGGAGGAGAGGAGGAGGGAGGGGGAAGGAGAGAGAGGGGTGAGGAGGAGGAGGGGGAAGGAGGAGAGGGAGGGGGGAGGAGAAGGGGGGAAGGGTGGTCAAGGCAGGGGGGTTGCAAGGGGTTACGGGCGCCCTTGCGAGGCTGTAAGGGGAGGAGAAAGGGGCAGGGGATCAGCGTTACAAGGAGGAGGCGAAGGAAGGGGCGGCTTCTACGGCTCCTCCTCATCCTCTTCCTCCTTCTTCTTTTTTCTACTCCTCCTCCTTCTTTTTCCTCTTCCTCTTCCTCCTCTTCTTCTCCTTCTCCTCCTCCTCCTCCTCCTCCTCCTCCTCCTCTTTCTTCTTCTTCTCCTCCTCCTCCTATTCCTTTTCCTCCTCTTCTTCCTTCTCCCCCTCTTTCATCTTCTTCTTCCTTCTCCTCCTCCTCCTCCTGCCAGACGTCGACGCTCGGATCTCGCCTTTATGATATTATTCCTTTCGCCTTTATCGACGGTCAGGGGGATTTCTTAGGTGGATAGGGGGGGTTAGGAGGAGGGGTAAGTAGGTCCTTTAAGGATAGGGAGGATGGGGGGAGGGGAGGGTGTCGCTATGAGTGCTGTTTTTTCCTCGTTTTTTTTCTTTGTTTCTGATTTGGTCTGTCTGGATGTATGGAAGTCTATTTCTCTCTGTCTTTCTTTCTCTCTCTCTTTCTTTCTTTCTCTCTCTCTCTCTCTCTCTCTCTCTCTCTCTCTCTCTCTCTCTCTCTCTCTCTCTCTCTCTCTCTCTCTCTCACTCTCTCTCTCTCTCTTTCTCTCTCTCTCTCTCTCCCTCCCTCGCTCTTTCTCTCTCCCTCTCTCTCCCTCTCTCTCTCTCTCTCTCTCTCTCTCTCTCTCTCTCTTTCTCTCTCTCTCTCTCTCTCTCTCTCTCTCTCTCTCTCTCTCTCTCTCTCTCTCTCTCTCTCTCTCTGTCTATCTATCTATCTATCTATCTATCTCTATCTCTGTCTTTCTCTTTTCTTTCTTTATGTCTTTCTCTCTTTCTTTCTTTCTTTGAACTCTTATCTATCTATCGATCTATATATCTCCATGTAAGTTTATGTATACATAGTTTGCTTCCCATCTATTTTCCTTCCTTCTTTCTTCTTTTCTTCCTCCCCTTTTTTCTCTTCCTTCCCTTTTCTCTCTTCCTTCTCTTTTTCTCTCCTTTTTTCATTTTTATCTTCTTCCTAATTTTTATTTTTTAATTTGAGTGTGGACAAAGGTAAACCAAAAGCCATAAAAGAGTGTTTATGGGAAGGAGGGAGGCAGGTAATGAGGAGAGGTGTGAAGGCGGGGATTGGGGGTGGCTTTGGGGAGGGGAGGATGGGGTGAGGGGAAAAGGGGGAAGGAGGAGGGGGTGAGGGGTTAGGGAGGTAGGAGGTAGGGAGGAGGGAAGGTGGAGAGGGTGTAGGGGGTAGGGGGTAAGGAGGGAGAGGGTGAGGGTTTGGGGGTAGGGAGTGAGGGGGAAGGAGAGGTGTAGAGGGTTAGGGAGGAGGGAGGTTGAAGGTAGGGAGGGAAAGAGAGGTAAATGGGGGAGTGTATTGGGGGGGGGTCTGGGGTCTGGCTGAGTGACGACTACATAACCGAGACCTCAGAGTGACTCGCGGAGTGATGCTTATTGGGGAGGACCTTTTCGTGAGGGGAGTGAGGGAAAGGGAGGGGGGAGAGGGAAGGAGAGAGGGAGGATAGGTGGGTTGGCGGGGAGAGAGAGGGGAGGAAGGGAGGAAGGAAAGAAAAGGATGGAGGGAAAGGAGGAAAGGAGGAAGAGGTAGACGGGGGAGGGAGTGGAGGAAGGAAGGAAAGGAGAGAGGGGAGGAAGGAGAGCGCAAGAAGGAAGGAAAGGGAGAGAGGGGAGGGAAGGAGAGCGCAAGAAGGAAGGAAGGAAACAAGGGAGGGAGGAAGAAAGGGAGGAAAGTGGAAGAGGGAAGGAAGGGGAGAAGAAGAAAGAAGAGAGGAAAGAGAGGGAAAAGGATAAAGAGAGCCTGGGCGGCGGGAGATGAAGAGAGACAAAACGAACAGGAGAGGAAAGCCTGCCCCAAAGGAGAAGTTGCTAGCACACGCCCACGTTGCAGAAGCCGCGCGCGGATGGGGAGACAGACAGACTAAGAGAGCCTGGAGGGACAGCGACAGCGTGGGCGTGATTCGTTCGATGAAAGGCAGATCAGCGAAACACGGGGGGAAAAGTGGGGCTTCGGGGGCGTGGCAAAGGGCGTGTGAAGGTCCGAGGGCGTATGTGAGGGCATGTAAAGGTCCGAGGGCGTGTCTGAGGGCGTGTAAAGG
>NC_091554.1:46653644-46663644 GCF_042767895.1 Penaeus vannamei | reverse complement strand
TCCCTCCCTCTCCTTTCCCCTTCTTTCCTTCCCCTTCTTTCCTTCCCGTGTCGCTCATTTCCCCGTCTCCCTTCTCTCCCTTCCTCTTCCACCTTTCTCCTTCTTCATTCATCTACCCCCTTCGCACTTCCCTTTCTTCTCCCTCTCTCTCTTCACCATTTCCTCCTTTCTCCTCTCCCCCTGTCTTCCTCTCTCCCTCTCCTTTCACCTTCTTACTATCCATCTTCTGCATTTGCCCCCCTTCTCCTTCTCTCCCCCTTCTTTCCCATCTCCCTTCTTCCTCCCTTCTCCCTCTCTCCCTTCCCCGTTACTCCCTCCCTCCCCCTCCCCCCGACACGCCACCCACCCCTGTCGCGTGTCCGGCGCAAAAATAGACAGCACGTGCTCCTCCCTGCCGCCGCTGTTGCCCGGACCGCTGTTCCTACGACCCGGGCGCCACCGGCCACCGCGTCCGCCTCGGCCGATCTGCGGACGGCGGCTCGACGGCATCGGACACCATCGCGGCCGGACGCTACCGTCGGCGTCATCATCGGTACCGACATCATCAACACAACACCATCAATATCATCAACATCGTCGTTAATATCAACACCATTATCATCAACACTACATCATTATCAACACCACCACGCCATCATCAACGCCATCACACCACCTTCAACATCATCATCAACACCACCATTAACATCATCAACGCCATCACACCATAATCATCAACGCTACCTAACCATCATCAACACCACAACACCGCCACACCACCATTATCAACACACAAACATCGGTATCGTCAGCAACACCATCGCACCGTCATCATCATCATCACACCACTATCAACATCGTCATAGCCACCATCATCAACATCAACATCGTCACCAAGACCACTGCCACTGCGACCGAACACCAAAACACCAACATCAACACCTCCACCACTACCAACACCACTGCGATCGAACAGCATCATTATCAACACCATCACGGACACTGTAACCCATCACCACAACTCATCACCACGTCATTCACCATATATGTAGTTCTTTCATGTGTTTCGACTCCTGTCAACCGAATTTTGAAATGTTGCTCCAAGTTATTGAAATGACGTTGAAATAGATGGATAAGTGGGATAGCGAGGGTCGTAGTAGGAATGGTGATGGCAATGGTGATGATGTTGATGGTAATGAAAATCAAGTTATTGTTGTTGTCTTTTTTGTTGTTTTATATTTTATTTATTTATTTATTTATTTATTTATTTATTTATCTTTTGTCGTGGTCATTGTAATGCTGTTGGTATTTATTTATTCATTTTTTTACTGTTTTGTTATTATGGTTTTACGGTCATGGTGTTAATTATAATCGTCATCGTCAGGTTGTTGTCATTATAATTATGATTATTGTTGTTGTTATTCTTGTCTTCATCATTATTGGTTCTGTTATCTATTTATTGTTATATTTATTATCATTAACGTCGATTTATCTTTACTGTTTTTTATATTGTGTTATTATTATTGTTTTTGTTGTTGTAGTTTTCGATGTTGTTTCCTGATCATGTTGTTATCTCCATTATCAACATGTGTGTTGTTACCGTCGTCGTTGTTGTTATGAATTTGTTTTTTATTGTTATTATTATTTTGTTGTTATTATTTTATTGATGTTATTTTTGTTTTACTTTTATTTTGTTTTCTTACTCTTGTTGGTAGTATATTTGCGTATTTATCAATACTGTGATAAGTTTTGAATCTTGTCTGCGCCGTCATTTCGTCTCAATCGCAACCAAACCATTATCCACCAAAGGAGAGATTAAGTCTTTCTTGCCAATATTAACGCTGAGGTTTGTCTCCGGTAGAGCGAATTTCGGTTCATTATCAGTGTAAAAAGATATGAATAAGATGAAATTAGCGTTGATTAAATATTCAGGGGATATTTTGGTCACCAGGAAAATTGGAAAAATGGGAAGGGGGGGGGGAATGTTTTAGTTGACTGAATTGAATGAATGAAAAACAGCGAGGATTCTGGTCGCCAACAGGTCAAAGTCAGATGGGAAGGAGATGTTCCTGAACGGGTAAAAAAAAAAAAAAACTCGTTGACTGGATTCAGAAACGTTGATAAACCTGATCACACACACGCAAAAAAAAAAAAAAAAAAAAACTCGTTGACTGGATTCAGAAAAGTTGATAAACCTGATCACACACACGCGAAAAAAAAAATAAAACTCGTTGACTGGATTTAGAAACGTTGATATTCCTGATCACACACACGCAAAAAAAAAAAAAAAAAAAAAAACATAAAACTCGTTGACTGGATTCAGAAACATTGATATTCCTGATCACACACACGCAAAAAAAAGAAAAAGGAAACAAAAAACAAGAAGAAAAAACGTTAAATGGAAAAGAAGATTAAAAAAAAAAAATTCGTCTGGCGAATTCAGAAACAGCGAAGGTCCAGAAAAAAAACAAGAAAAAACGTTGAATGGAAAAGAAGATTAAGAAAAAATTTCGTCTGGCGAATTCAGAAACAGCGAAGGCCCCGGTCACAGCTGCTCGAGTCTCCGGTCCTGGGGCAGGGAGCGCGGGATGCTCCGGGTCGCCGAGGAGGACACAGCTGGTCCAGGCGCGCAGGTCACCGCCTCGGACGCGTAGGATGGGATTTTCGGCCCTTGGCGGAAGGAGCGAAGGGCCGAGAGTGGAGTGTTTGTTCCGTGTGGTCTTTTTCTTCTCATTTCTGTTTCTTTTATTTCCTCTTCTGCCCTCTGTTTTGGCATTTTCTTCCAGGCGCTGTTGCTTTAAACGTGTGTTGCCTTCCAGCTTGTAGAAGTGATAGACAGGAGAACTTTTAGACCCGCGTGCGCCAAAGGCCGCGGGAAGTGCGCCATCGCCTAGCGGTGAAGGCGCCGAGAGCCTTTCGAGCGCCGCCCCGCGCTGGACGCCGCCATGCGCGCGTCGGAGGACAACGCGGACGATGAGTTCGTGTTCGTGGCCAACAAGGTGGTGACGGGGCCGGAGTGTCCTTCGGGGGACGCGCCCGCCGCCGGCGCCCGCGGCCCTCGCACCCTGCCGCGCCTCAACCACCTGCAGCCCATCCCCACCACGCTGGACCTGCAGCCCACGCCCAAGCCCTGGCGCGCCGTGCACCCGCCCACCACCACCACCGCCCGCGCCAAGGCCACGCCCCTCCCGCCCGAGCTGATCGAGCTGCTGCCGCCGCACCTGCGGGAGAACACGGTGCCGGACTTCGGCGGCTCCAGCCCGCCGCCCGCCGACGAGGCCGCGCCGCAGCGCCCGCCCCTGCCCGCCAAGTACTGCTCGGGCGACTACTACAACCTCGACGACGCGCCCGCGCCGCCCGCCTCGCAGCTCGCCAATTACGGCCAGCTGTCGGGTCTCATTCCCTCAAGTGCGCTTAACGGCGTCGCCGCCACCCACACCCACGCCCACGGCGGCAGGGCGGCCTCGTTTACCAGCACTCGGCCGCAGGCCCACGCGGGCGGAGCCCAGACCGCGTCGCACACCGCCCCCGCCGCCCTCGCGCTCACCGACTCCGGCATCAGCAGCGGAGGCAGCAGCAACAGCAGCAGCTGCAGCAGCGTCAGCAGTCGGAGCAGCAGCAGCAAGAGCCTCCCGAGGGAGGGCTCGCGCACGTCGCTCTCGGGGCGCCCCCTGCACCCGCCCTCGCCCAAGTTCGCCCGCGCGGCGCCCTCCCCGGCCCCGCCCGCGCCCGCCGCCGCGCCCGCCGAGCCGCTCCTGACGCGGGTCTCGTACACGGCGGTGCTCACGAGCGACGGCGAGCGCGCCTCCATGGTGCGCCGCCTGGAAGCTCTCACGCCCTCGCCCTCGCCGCTGCTCAACACGTTCCGGGCCGCCCACGCCCACCCTGAGCACCTCCCGCCCGAGGCGCGCCCGCACACGCGCCACGTGGCCACCGCCCACTCCACGCTCAACTCGATGGGGCAGACCAAGTCCACGTCCTCCACGTCGGTGACGACCCACGCGCCCTCGCCCTCCGCCACCCCTACCCACACGCCCTCACACACGCCCACCCACACGCCCACGCAGCGCCGCAAGGTGAGGGGCGGCGGGGAGAACCCGCAGAGCGTGGGCGGCCAGGGGCGGGCCAGCCCCTCCGCGCCCTCCTCGGCCGCCATGATCGCCCGGCAGGTCGCCTCGCCCAGACCCTACACGCCGACCGCCGCGACGCCCACGCCCCCCTCCCCCCGCCCGCAGTGCCGCCAGGTCAGCGGGCGGCCCCCCGAGATGGGCCCCGCCTCTCCGCCCTCGAGCCCGGAGCTGCGTCGGGCGTGGAACGTGGTGGGCGTGCCGGTGGTGTCCCCGTCGGGCTCCTGCACGCCGTCGGGGCGCAGTCCGGCCCCGAGCCCCGTGCCGCGCCCGCTGCCCGCCGCCGCCGAGCCCGACTCCATCTACGACAACCTGGTGGTGCGGCAGCCGCCGCTGAGCACGCCCACCTCGCGCTCCCCGCCCACGGCGAGCATCCCGCCCACCGCACAGCGGACGGGGGCGACCGCGGCGCACCGCCAGGGGCCGCCCGCGACGCCGCCGCCGCGCAAGGTCACGCAGTCGCCGATCGTCGGGAAGCCGCCCTCGCCGCCCATGCAGCGCCGGGGGGCGTCCCGGTCTCCCACGCCGCCGCCCGCGTGGGCGCAGCAGGGCATTCCCCCGAGAGCGCAGTACGTGCCCTACTACCCGCCCCCGGACGCCCACTGCGGCGGGTGCTGGGTGCCGGTCTGGGGGTCGTCCCCGCAGCTGTACCAGCCCCCGGGCTCGACGCCCGTGTACCCCGCCTACGTGTACCACGCGCCGCCCGCGGGCGTCATTTGCGAGGCTCGAAGCCGCAGTTGCGAGCGCCTCCCCGCCCGCCCGTCTCCGCCGTCGTCCCCGCGCAGTGGGCGGCGGTCGGCGTCCCCGTGGCGTGGGGGCTCGCCCTCGCCGGCCGGCGCCCGCCACTCTCCGTCTCCCGACCCTGTGAGTGGGCGGCCGCCGAGGCCAAGGCGCCCGCCCATGAGGAAGTCCAAGACCGTGGAGGTGGGCTGCCTGGGCGTGGGCCTCCAGCAGTCGTCGTCCGCCCCCGTGGGAGGGGCGAGCGAGCCCACGCCCCTGCCGGCGCACTCGATCACATACCTGCAAGGGCCGCCCGCGCCCGGCGTGCCCTCGAACCACGTGTACATCCACGCCCTCAACCACCAGGGTGCCCCTCCGTACCGCAGCTGCAGCCAGGGGCGGCAGCAGCACATCCCCAGCTTCGACACCATCCACGAGCAGCTGGGCAAGGTGGCGAACGGGTTCCATGAGCCCAGAGCGAGTGACGCGAGCGCCCCTGCGGCCGGGGGCTCCGGCCCGGGCGCCCCGCGCGCGCCCTCCCCCGCGGGCTCGTCCTGTAATTCCTCGAGCGTGTCCGTAGGCTCGCCGGGAGTGGCCAGGCTGGAACAGTCACAGATCTCAAAGCCAAAGGTAACGTACAAGTCCTCACTCTACAAGTGCATGAAAAATCTCTTGAAGCCGATACAGTAGTCGCCCCTGTATCTTGCATGAATCAACGTTTTCTGTAAGACGTGCCAGCACATTAGAAAACGCGCAGTTAGGGGAAACAAAAATAAAAGGAAATTGAACGACAAACCCGGATGAAGTATGATACAAATTACTCTCACGGACTTACTTCCGATCTGTGCGAACGATCATTGGCGTATGACAGTATTTTCAAACTAGCATCGAATTATAATCAATGTGGGAGTCGGTCCTCCCAAAATCACGTGACCTAAACAATCCGATTATGCTGAAGACCTGTTATGTGTCCAGAAGCAGAAAAAAAAAAACGTTTGTGACACAAGAAGAAAAGAAAGAATAGATACGAAGAAGAAGAAAAAAGAAGGTAAGGCATTGGTTTTGTTAATTTGCGTGTTCCGAAAGTAAATAACAATAGCATGCCTTCATTCACAAAGGAAGGTAGATGTTTTCAAATGGATTTCGTGACCCTGTTTCTCCCGCTCATTGCTTTTCACCCCCTTAATCACGCCCCTCCTGCTTTGGCTTTCATATTCCAGTCTTCGTACTGCTTCTGACCCCCCCCCCCCCCCCCGGCCTGTCACCCTCTTAGGACCGGCTAATTAGTCGGGGACGCATGGGGGGAGGGGTGGGGGTGGAGGTTAGGGGAAGTCTGGACACATTTTCTGTCTAGCAACTTGTGTCATATGATTAGAGAGATTTTTTAATTGTATTATTATTATTATTTTTTTAATTGTATTATTATTATTATTTTTTTTTTTTTTTTTGGGGGGGGTATCAGTTTGTAGATGAAAAAGTTTTTATAAGCTTTTTTTATAGAGAGAGTAGCTGCTGTCTTAAGCAAATGTATATATAGCGATTTTGTAAATATTATTGAAGCCTGTGTAGGTTGCAGTGTATTTTGCTTGATTTTTTTTTCGAATTTTACATTTCCAGAAAAAATAAATAAAATAAAGTTATGATCGAACTATGTATTAATTAATAATCAGTAGATACATTAGTAACCATCTGATAAATGAAACCTTTAGTATGGCTAGATAACACCGTGTCCCTGTTCTTTTAATCGTATCAAGAACACCTATTTTACACACTCACGCCAAATTTACCCGGCCTGTGTTTGCAACTCTTATCGGGAGGAGGACTTGACCAGGTCATCTTTTAGGTCATCGAGGTCATCCGGAGAGAGGTTTCTTAATCTTCTTTTGAGAGTGATTTGATTAGGTCGAAACTAATGATATGAATATTTGTTTTATTTAATTTTTTTTTTTTTTTTTTTGGGGGGGGGGGCTATTTCTTGTCATCAGATCTGTATGATGAAACATAATCTTGATTCAGGTTATGAGGAAAATCTTTCTCATATACACACATTTCATATGTATATGTGCGTGTGTGTGTGTGTCTGTAGATATATATATATATATATATATATATATATATATATATATATATATATATATATATAAAATAAAATAAAAAAAGAAGAAAAAAAAAAATATATATATATATATACATACACATACATATACACACTAGTACATATATTTATATATATATACATATATATATGTGTGTGTGTTTGCGTGTGTATGTATGTATGTTTGTTTGTATGTGTGTATTTATGTATATATATATATATATATATATATATATATATATATATATATATATATATATATGAACACAGATGCAAAGTAAAAACAAAAACAAAAAAAGAAAATCGTATCCGTGTTTGATATAGTAAAACGTGGCGTGCAAACACCGTAGACTTGTGACCGCCGCCACCTCACGCCAACCTGACAGCAATTCGCAAGGATGACGTGGCTCGTGGCGCGGCCGGGCACTTCACCCAGTTGCCACGGTGCCATAAGTCATGCCCCTCTCTCGCAGGCAGTCGCTTCGAGCTCTCTCGCTCTCTCTGTCTCTCTTTCTCTCTCTCTTTCTCTTTCTGTCTCTCTTTCTCTTTCTGTCTGTTTCTCTTTATCTTTCTGTCTCTCTCTCTTTCTTTCTGTCTCTCTCTCTTTCTTTCTGTCGCTCTCTCTCTCTCTTTCTGTCGCTCTCTCTCTCTCTCTTTCTGTCGCTCTCTCTCTCTCTCTTTCTGTCGCTCTCTCTCTCCCTCTATCTCCCTCTCTTTCTCTCCCTCCCTCTCTCTCTCTCTCTCCCTCTCCCTCTCCCTCTCCCTCCCCCTCTCTCTCTCTCTCTCTCTCTCTCTCTTCTCTCTCTCTCTCTCTCTCTCTCTCTCTCTCTCTCTCTCCCTCTCCTCTCCCTCTCTCTCTCTCTTTCTTTCTGTCTCTCTCTCTTTCTTTCTGTCGCTCTCTCTCTCTCTCTCTCTCTCTCTCTCTTTCTTTCTCCCGCACACCTCAAGAATCTCGGGTCTCCTTCTCGTCCTCCTCCTCGAGGTCCTTGAGCCCGGATCTGAGTCACCGACGCCGAAGATGGTCCTCCTCCTCTTCATCTCCTCTTCTTCCTCATTCTCCCTATCCCCTCCTCCTCCTTCTCCTCCCCATCCCCTCTTCTTCCTCGTCCCCTTCCTCCTCCCGATCCCCCTCTTCTTCCTCCTCCTCCTTCTCTTTGTCCCCATCCCCCTCTTCTTCCTCGTCCCCCTCCCCATTTCCCTCCTTCCTCCCCCCATCCCCCTCTTCCCCCTTCCTCTCCCCCATCTTTCCCCTTCCTCATCCTCCTCCTTATCCCCGGCGGCGAGCGAAAAGCGAGATGAAAGGAGGCGGCGAGGGCGCGGGAGAGAGGCCCAGGGGCGTGCGAGCGCCGAACGGGAGATTCCCCCTCCGACGACGGCTCCGGCGCGGCAGACGGGGGCGGGGCGGGGCGACGAGGCGTTGAATCAGCGTCTAAACCCAGCGCTGAGCCGTTCGGAGGAGAACTCACTCTGACGCGGGGAATGGCCGGCCGGGTATTTTCAGTGTCTCCGCCGCCGCCGAAGCCGAAGCCGCTGCCGAAGCCCTGGTATTTACGGGTCGGGCATTCGGTGTGGTTCGGGGGGGGCTCGGGGTCTCTCGGGCCGGGGATGTGGGGTCCTTCTGAGGGCGAGGAAGAGGGGGGGTCTTGGGAAAGAGGGGGTAGGAAGAGAGAGAGAGAAAGAGGGGATAAGAAGAGAGAGAGAGAAAGAAGGGATAGGAAGAGAGAGAGAGAAAGAAGGGATAGGAAGAGAGAGGGAAAGGGAGAAGGAAGAGAAGGAAGGGAGGGGGAAAAGGAAGAAAAATGGGAGGGGAGGAAGAGGAGAAGGGAATGAGGAGAGAGGAGAGAGGATGGGAACAATAGGGAAAAGGAAGAGAGAAGGGGAACAAGAAAGAGGAAGGGGACGGGAAGAGACAGGAGAGTGGGAAAGGAACAGGAAGAGAGAGAGAGGAGTGGGAAAGGAACAGGAAGAGAAAGGGGAGGAGGAAGACATTTAGGAAAAACAAAACTCGCTGGACAAAGTATGTGTGTGTGCGTTTGTGTTTGTGGAGATGGGGGGGGGGGGGATACCCGCGCGTACATGCGTATAAATACCCACACACAAACCACGCACACCCACAAGATAAAAATAAAAAAGAAATAAAGACAAGCGAACACATTAACAACAAACTCGAGAGAGCGAGAGCGAGAGCGAGAGCGAGAGAGAGAGAGAGAGAGAGAGAGAGAGAGAGAGAGAGAGAGAGAGAGAGAGAGAGAGCGAGAGCGAGAGCGAGAGAGAGAGAGAGAGCGAGAGAGAGAGAGAGATAGACATTAAACTCGAGAGAGAGAGAGAGAGAGAGAGAGAGAGAGAGAGAGAGAGAGAGAGAGAGAGAGAGAGAGAGAGAGAGAATAGACATTAAACTCGAGAGAGAGAGAGAGAGAGAGAAAGAATAGACATTAAACTCGAGAGAGAGAGAGAGAGAGAGAGAGAGAGAGAGAGAGAGAGAGAGAGAGAGAGAGAGAGAGAGAGAGAGAGAGAGAGAGAGGAGAGAGAGAGAGAGAGAGAGAGAGAAAGAATAGACATTAAACTCGAGAGAGAGAGAGAGAGAGAGAGAGAATAGACATTAAACTCGAGAGAGAGAATAGCGAAGAGAAAAAACAGAGAGAAGATCGAAATTAAATAAAAAAAAAAAGAAAAAAAAGAAAAGGGAGCGAGAGCAAGAAACGCGAGCGAGGAGTTTACGCGAAGTGCTATTTATAGTGTGTTTACACCCTCGCCCCTCGCCGCGCCACGCTGGGGGAGGGGGGGAGCGTCTGGCCGGAACGCTGTGGCACTGAGGGAGGGGCGGGAGGGAGGGGAAGGGGGGAGGGGGCAGGTAGGGGAGGTAGGGACGGGAGGGGGGAGGGAAGGGGGCAGGTAGGGAGGGAGGGAGGGAGGGAGGGGTGTAGTGGTGTTATGGCGGGAAGGGGAAGGGTGAGGGGTCAGGTAGGGGAGGGTAAGGACCGGGAGGGGGAGGGAAGGGTTCTGGTAGGGGAGGTAGGGAGGGAAGGGGAAGGAATGGGTCAGGTAGGGGAGGTAGGCAGACGGAAGGGTGGGTCGTAGG
>NC_091554.1:46638644-46641144 GCF_042767895.1 Penaeus vannamei | reverse complement strand
TGTGTGTGTTTTTTTTGCGATCGTGTTTGTTTTTGTTTGTTTTTTTGTTTTGTTTTGTTTGCTCGTGGTTTGTTTTGTCTGGTTTGTCTGGTTTGGTTTGGTTGTTTACTTGTTTTCTGTTTTTGTTTGGTAATTTTCTTTGCTGGATTTATATTGTATTTGTTTGTTTTTGTCTTATTTCTTTGTTTTTTCATGATTTTTTAATACTGTGTTTTCTTTGTTTGGTTATTCATTTTTATTGCGTTTCATTGGTTGTTTATTTATTATTGTTTTTTCTTCTCCTTGATTTATTGTTGATTTCTTATTGTTTTATCGTCTTTCCTTGATTTAGTGGATTATCCTTCTTATCGTTTTTTCGTCTTTCCTTGATTTATTGGATTATCCTTCTTATCGTTTTTTCGTCTTTCCTTGATTTATTGGATTCTCCTTCTTATAGGTGTTGTTGGTGGCGCTGGGTGTTGGTTTATCCGATGCGTTCGGCCTCATTAATGGGTTTTTGATTTTGCAACACCCTGTAATTCTATCCCTCATTAGTGTGTTTGCGTTCGGCTCTTTAAGGCGGGTTGGGGGGGGCAGGTATTGGCAGGGGGTGGGGTGGGTGGGTGGGGGGGTTGTTTGTTTTTGTTTTTGTTTTTGTTTTGTAGTTGTGGAAGGGGTGGTGGAGGTGTGGAGGTGTGGAGGAGGGGTTGTGGGAGAAGGGGGTATTGGTGGTGGTTGTGGTAGAAGTGGGAGTGGTAGTGGTGGCGGTAATGGTGGTGGTAGTAGTAGTAGTAGTAGTAGTAGTAGTAGTAGTAGTAGCAGGAAGAAGAGGAGGAAGAAGAGGAGGAAGAGGAAGAAGAAGAGGAAGAGGAGGAGATGAAGGAGGGGGAGGAGGAGGTGGTGGTGGTCTAGTAATGGTGATAGGAGTAGTAATGGGGGCAGGGTAGTAATAGCGATGGTAGCTGTTGTAGTAGTCGTAGTAATACTAGTAGGGATAGCAGTAGTAGCAGTAGTAGTAGTAGTAGTAGTAGTAGTAGTAGTAGTAGTAGTAGTAGTAGTAGTAGTAGTAGTAGTAGTAGTAGGGATGGTAGCAATAGCATTTGCAATTGTAATAATGGTATTAATAATAGTAATAGTAGTAGTAGTAGTAGTAGTAGTAGTAGTAGTAGTAGTAGGGATGGTAGCAATAGCATTTGCAATTGTAATAATGGTATTAATAATAGTAGTAGTAGTAGTAGTAGTAGTAGTAGTGATATCAGTAGTAGTAGTTTTAGTAGTAGTAGTAATAACAATGATAATAGTAGTCTAGTAATAGTTATAGTAAAGGTGGTAGTAATAATAATAGTAATAATATTAATAGTTTTATTATATGCATCGCACAGTCACCGCCAGCGCATTCTCATGATGTTCCATCGAGCAGTATGAGCACTCTGCTTAATATTCCTCTCCGTTTGTGTCTTCGCCTTCTCTCTCTCTTTCTTTCTTTCTTTCTTTCTTTCTCTCTCTTTTTTTTCTTTCTTTCTTTCTCTCTCTCTTTCTTTCTATCTTTCTTTCTTTCTTTCTTTCTTTCTTTCTTTCTTTCTTTCTTTCTCTCTGTCTCTCTCTCTCTCTTTCTCTCTGTCTCTCTCTCTTTCTCTCTCTCTCTCTCTCTCTCTCTCTCTCTCTCTCTTTGTCTCTATCTGCTCTCTCTCTCTCTCTCTTTCTTTGTCTCTCTGTCTCTCTCTCTCTCCCTTTCTCTCTCTCTCTCTCTCTCTCTCTCTCTCTCTCTCTCTCTCTCTCTCTCTCTCTCTCTCTCTCTCTCTCAACTTCTCTCTCTCAACTTCTCTCTCTCTCAACTTCTCTCTCTCCCCTCCCTCCCTCCCTCCCTCCCTCCCTCCCTCCCTCCCTCCCTCCCTCCCTCCCTCCCTCCCTCCCTCTCTCCATCTCCTTCCCTCCCTCCTTCCCTCCTTCTGTCCCTCCCTCCTTCCCTCCTTCTGTCCCTCCCTCCCTCCTTCTGCCCCTCCCCTCCCTCCCTCCTCCCCACTCTCACTCGCTGCATTCCAACCCCTTCGGCTCGCGGTGGGTCAAGAGGCTTCATATATTTGCGTGCGGCGAGTGTGAGTGAGGGAGTGTGAGTGCCTTCGTCTGCATATGGGCTTGCTTGTAAACTCACGGATCGAGGGATCGTGCTTGAGATGAGGGGAGGGGGAGGGGAAAGGGAAGGGGGGAGGAACTTGGTAATGGGGAGGGGGGGGGGGAGGAAGGAAGGGGGAAAGGGGGAGGAGGGGGAAGGAGAAGGAGGAGGAGGTGGTGGAGGGGAAGGAAAGAGGAAGAGAGGATGAGGAGTGGAAGGGAGGAGGGGGATAAGGAGAGGGAGGTGGGGTAAGGGAAAGAGGCGAGGGTAGGATAAGGGAGAGTTATGAGGGAGGGAAGGAGGAGGGAGGGATAAGGAAAGGAAGAACAGGAGGAGAGAAGGAGAACGAGGACGAGGAGGGGATAAGCAGAGGGAAAGAGGAGGAGGAGGAGGAGGAGGAGAAGGAGA
>NC_091554.1:46628644-46633644 GCF_042767895.1 Penaeus vannamei | reverse complement strand
GGGAAGAAGGGGGTCGACCTTTCTCTTGTCTTGATTCCTCTCTAAAGGACATTTAGGGAAGAGGGGGAAGAAGGGGGTCGACCTTTCTCTTGTCTCTATTCATCTCGAAAGGACATTTAGGGAAGAGGGGGAAGAGGGGAGGGGGTCGACCTTCCTCTTGTCTTGATTCATCTCGAAAGGACATTTAAGGAAGAGGGGGAAGAGGGGAGGGGGTCGACCTTCCTCTCGGCTTGATTCATCTCGAAAGGACATTTAAGGAAGAGGGGAGGGGGTCGACCTTCCTCTTGTCTTGATTCATCTCGAAAGGACATTTAAGGAAGAGGGGGAAGAGGGGAGGGGGTCGACCTTCCTCTCGGCTTGATTCATCTCGAAAGGACATTTAAGGAAGAGGGGGAAGAGGGGAGGGGGTCGACCTTCCTCTCGGCTTGATTCATCTCGAAAGGACATTTAAGGAAGAGGGGGAAGAGGGGAGGGGGTCGACCTTCCTCTCGGCTTGATTCATCTCTAAAGGACATTTAGGGAAGAGGGGGAAGAAGGGGGTCGACCTTTCTCTTGTCTCTCTGTTATCTCTACAAGGACATTTAGGGAAGAGGGGGAAGAAGGGGGTCGACCTTTCTCTTGTCTCTATTCATCTCTAAAGGACATTTAGGGAAGAGGGGGAAGAAGGGGGTCGACCTTTCTCTTGTCTCTATTCATCTCTAAAGGACATTTAGGGAAGAGGGGGAAGAAGGGGGTCGACCTTTCTCTTGTCTCTATTCATCTCGAAAGGACATTTAGGGAAGAGGGGGAAGAAGGGGGTCGACCTTTCTCTTGTCTTGATTCCTCTCTAAAGGACATTTAAGGAAGAGGGGGAAGAGGGGAGGGGGTCGACCTTCCTCTTGTCTCTATTCATCTCGAAAGGACATTTAAGGAAGAGGGAGAAGAGGGAAGGGTTAAGGAAGAGGAGGGAGGAGGGAGGAGGGAAGTGGGGGGTACAGAAGCCTGCGTCGTCCCATCGTCCGAGGCCTTTCACGAGGTCGGCCGCGACGAGCCCGCCCCCGCCGCGACCTCGTCTCCTTCGCCGGGCGGGTCGTGGCGTCGGCGGAGAAGCGGGTGAGGCGGGTGACGTAAGGGCCGCTCGGTGGAGGCACGCGGACGGGCGGCGGTCGCTGCGCCCCCGAGGACTTTTTAGGGCGCGCGGAGAGAAGGGGAGTTGTGGTGCCGTGAGGGCGCGCACCTTAAGGTCATGGGTATGCGGCCGCCACTTATCCAATTCAGGCTGTGCATGTGCGCTTGCAGGGGGATGTCTGCCAGCGGGTGCTTGCTCTCTTCTGGGCTTGCATATCTTATGCAGTTACCCGCAGGCACATTTATTTGTGTGTGTTGGGTGTATATATACTGTATGCATATATGTATATATATATATATATATATATATATATATATATATATATATATATAGAGAGAGAGAGAGAGAGAGAGAGAGAGAGAGAGAGAGAGAGAGAGAGAGAGAGAGAGAGAGAGAGAGAGTTAGAGAGAGAGAGAGAGAGACATGCATTTATATAATCATCTATGTGTGTGTGTGTTTGGAAGTGCCTGCCAAGGTGTACAGGTGTAGGAAGGAGCGCCGGGAGCCAACTGTAAAGGAGCAACAGCTGGCCCCGTAAGCCCCCCTCCCCCCCCCTTCCTTATCCCGCCCTCCGTCCCGCGAGCGAGGCGAGGAGCCCGGGGATCCTCATTAAGCCCATTAAGCCGGTGCTTCATCAGCGAGAAGCCAAATTGATCGCCTGTTGGTTTTGTGGCGACGCGAGCCCCGGGGTCTCGTTATCGAGGGGTTGGCGCGGTGATGGGGGCTGTGCTTACCCCTCCCTTGTCCCTTGTCCTTTGTCCTCGTTCCCCTTTTTCCGTTTCCCTTCCTTCTTCCTCTTCTCCCTTCTCTCTTCTCCTTCTCCTTCCCCTTCCCTTCCCCCATTCCCCGATTCTCCCTTCTTCCCATTCCTCTTCCCCTTCTCCTCCCTTCCCTCCTTCCTCCTTCTCATTCCCCTTCCCCCTTCTCCCTCCCTCCTTCTCCTTCCCTTCACCCTTCTCTTTCTTTCCTTCCCCTTCCCCTTCGCTCCTTCCCCTTCCCCCTCCTTTCCCTTCCTCCACTCCCCTCTTACGATCGTAAGTAAGAGAAGGTTGATTTTTATTCTCGCTTAGGGAGGTGAGGGGAGGAGTGGGGAATGGGGTGGGGGTGGGAGGGAGGCGGAAGCTAATAGAGAGGGGGGGGGGAGATGATCAAGGAAGCAGTTAGGGGAAGGGGGGAGAGGGAGGGAGAGGGGAGCGGGACAGCTGTTGACTGGCTTTCTATTAGGGTTGGCTGCATTGTTGATGGGATGTTGCATGGTCGTCCAGAGAGGGAGAGGGAGGGAACGAGGAAGGGAGGGGGAAGAAGGAGGAAGAACGAGAGGAGGAGGAAGGGAGGGAGGGAAGGAAAGAGAGGAGGGAAGGAGGGAGGGAAAGAGAAAAGGAGGTAGGGAGGGAGGGAGAAGGAGAAAGAAAGAGAAAGAGAAATAGAGAGAGAGAGAGCCGCGGCGGGGAAGGACTGGTTGACTGACTGCCTGACTGTCTGTCTGGCTGGCAGGCGAGTGATAGATGGGAAGGGAGTGTGATCGATGGGTGCAGTTGCGAGACAGACCGATGGAAAGGCTTGACATCCAGATTGCGAAATCGACACACAAGGCTGACCGACAGACAGGCAGATAGAGAGGCACAGGGACAGAGAGACAGACGCAGACTAATAAATACACACAGACACGTAGTCAGAACAGACATACAGGCACACAGACACAGACTAACAAACATACACACACAGACTAGCAAACACACACACAGACAGACACAGACTAACAAACACACACACAGACAGGCATATAGTCAAAACAGACACACAAACAGACTAACAAACGCACACACAGACAAGCATATATTCAAAACAGACACAGACAGACACGCAGACAAACAAAAATAAACAGACCCAAAGACGCAGGCAACTCCGACGACATGAAAGACAATCCTCGACAGACAAACAAACAAACGGACACTGAAACAGACAGACAGACAAACAAACGGACACTGAAACAGACAGACAGACAAACAAACAGACACTGAAACAGACAGACAGACAAACAAACAGACACTGAAACAGACAGACAGACAAACAAACAGACACTGAAACAGACAGACAGACAGACAGGCAAACAAACAGACACTGAAACAGAGTCAGGCAAACAGACAGACAGACAAACAAACAAACAGACACTGAAACAGAGTCAGGCAAACAGACAGACAGACAAACAAACAGACTCTGAAACAGACAGACAGACAGACACTGAAACAGACAGACACAGACAGCCAGGCAAACAGACACTGAAACAGACAGACATCACCTGGGCCATCCAAGCAGGAGGCGTGGGAAGCGGCGACAAGCCGAGGACGCGGATGAAGGGGAATTAAAGAGAGCGAGAGCGTGGCCGTTGGGGGGGCGGGGGAGGGGTCCCACGGCGGCGATGGAGGGCACAAGGGGGCTCTGTGCGTGGGGCGGCCGCTGAGGGGGTTTCTCGCTCTTGCTCAATTAAATAGATTTTCCTCTTTACTTGCTTTTACTTACAAGAATGTGTATATGTATATATGTATGCGTGTATGTATATGATTATATATATATATATATATATTTTATATATATATATATATATATATATATATATATATATATGTATATGAGTATATATATATATATATATATATATATATATATATATATATACATATACATACATACATACATACATACATACATACATACATACATACATACATACATACATACATACATACATACATGCATACATACATATACATCTTTATCTTCCTTTTCCTTTTTTTCTTGTCGTCTCCCCCTCTCCCTGCCCAAGCTTCCAAGAACGCCCGTCTTCTGGAGGATTTCCCTTATACGGCGTCGGAGGGAAGGGGGAAGTCCCTTTGGATCCCCGAGAGCGGCGGCGGCGACGACGACGAAGGCGGTGACCTCGTGCGAACCGCCGGCGCTCAAGCTGAGGTCATCGCCGGGCGGGATGGCGCGGGATTCCCGATTTGTCACGGGCACTGACTGGCCTCTTGTGCCACGGTGCCACGTGGTTGAGGGGGGGGTTGGTGGGGAGAGGGGAGGGGAGGAGGTTGATGGGGAGAGGGAAGGGAGTGGGGGAGAGGGAGAGGTCGTTGGGTGTGTTATGGGGGGGGGTGAGGTTGGTATGTTGTGGGGGGGAGGAGTATGTTAGAGGGGAGGGGGTATGTTAGAGGGGGTAGGGGGGTTTGTGGGAGGGAAAGATGGAGAGGTCACTGGGTGTGGGGGGGGGGGGAGGGGGGCGGTATGTGAAGGATGAGTGGGGGTAGAATACAGTAAGGAAGGTATGGAGAGGGCTATGGATTGGAGGGTATGCGTGCGTGTGAGTGTGTTTGGAGGGGGGAGGGGGTATCGCGGTAGGGTAGGGGGGAGGAGGAGGGGGCGGAGGGTGATCGTTGTTCGTTGTCCCGTCTTTGTGTATGTGAGGGTGGGAGGGGAGGAGGGAGGGGGGGAGGAGGGAGGAGGAGGAAGGGCAGTTTGTTTTGTATTTTGGGGGAAGGGAGTGTTGTCTGGGTTGGCGTTTGTTTGTTTTCGTGCCTGGGTTTGTGGATTTTGTGTAGCGGTCAGTTGGTTCGTGTGTGTGTGTGTGTGTGTGTGTCTTTCTGTCTGTGTGTCTGTTTGTGTGGATGTTTGTTTTGTGTGTGTCTGTGTGTCTGTCTGTGTCTTGTCTGTCTGTCTGTCTGTCTGTGTGTGCATGTTTATTTTGTGTGTTTATGTTGTGTTTGTGTGTGTGTGTGTGTGTTTATGTTTGTTTTGTGTGGATGTGTCTGTGTGTCTGTGTTTCTTTTGTGTGTGTGTGTGTGTGTGTGTAACGAGTACTTCGTGTGTATGTGCATGTTTATGTATGTATATGTAGATT
>NC_091554.1:46608644-46623644 GCF_042767895.1 Penaeus vannamei | reverse complement strand
GAAGTAGGAAAAAGACGATTTTTATTTCGCGAAAAGTGCTCTTGATTGCATAGAAAGTGGGGGGGGGGGGGGGAGGGGGGGAGGGGTATGAGGACATCGGGAGGGCGTGTCCAAGATTTTGGGATTTGCCGGTTATCTGTCTTTTATCTGTTTGTTTTCGTTTTATCTGTTTTTTTCTTTTTCTCTCTCTCGGTTTGGAGTAGATGTTATGAATTATTTTTTCTTTCTTCTTCTTCTTCTTCTTTCTTCTTCTTCTTCTTTCTTTCTTTCTTTCTTTCTTTCTTTCTTTCTTTCTTTCGGGGCGGGTGGGGTTGGTCAGGTCGGGGTCGATTTTTTCTTCTTCTGCTTTCTTTCTTTCTTTCTTTCTTTCTTTCTTTCTTTCTTTCTTTCTTTCTTTCTTTCTTTCTTTCTTTCTTTCGGGTCGGGTCGGGTTGGTCAGGTCGGGGTCGATTTCTTCTTCTTCTTTCTTTCTTTCTTTCTTTCTTTCTTTCTTTCTTTCTTTCTTTCTTTCTTTCTTTCTTTCTTTCTTTCTTTCTTTCGGGTCGGGTCGGGTTGGTCAGGTCGGGGTCGATTTCTTCTTCTTCTTCTGCTTTCTTTCTTTCTTTCTTTCTTTTCCTTATCTTTTCTAAAATTACTTTCCAATATGGGGACACCGGAGGGTTGTGTTCACGATTTTGGGATTTTACGATTTTCCCTTTGGCTGAAATCGTGTTTTTTTTTTTTTTTTTTTTTTTTTTTTGTTTGTTTTTTTTTTGTTTTTTGTTTTTTGTTTTTTGGTCTCGGCTTAAATGTAGATATTAAGGGGATTTTTTGGGAGGATTTATACTAGTCATCTACTTTCTTTGAAGCAGATAAGAAAATCTTGCAGTTTTTTTCTTTCTTTTTCTTTTCTTTCTTTCTTTCTTTCTTTCTTTTTCTTTCTTTCTTTCTTTCTTTCTTTCTTTCCTTTCTTTCTTTCTTTCGGGTCGGGTCGGGTTGGTCAGGGTCGGGGTCGATTTCATCTTCTTCTTTCTTTCTCTCTTTTTCTTTCTTTCTTTCCTTTCTTTCTTTCTTTCTTTCTCTTTCTTTTTCTTTCTCTCGGGTCAGGAGTCGAGGTTGGTCAGATGGGGGTCGGATTAATTCATGTCTTCTTCTGCTTTCTTTCTTTCTTTCTTTCTTTCTTTTCCTTATCTTTTCTAGGTACTTGTATATAGAGGACACCGGGAGGTTATTGTTCACGATTTTGGGATTTTGCGATTTTTCCTTTGGCTGAAATCGTGCTTTTTCTTTTTTTTTTTTTTTTTGTTTTTTGTTTTTGTTTTTTGGTCTCGGCTTAATGTAGATATTAAGGGGATTTTTGGGGGGATTTATATATTCATCTACTTTCTGCGAAGTAGATCAGAAATTAGTAATTTTTTTCTTTCTTTCTTTCTCTCTTTCTTTCTTTCTTTCTTTCTTTCTTTCTTTCTTTCTTTCTTTCTTTCTTTCTTTTCTCTGAAGTAGGAAAAAAGACAGTTTTTATTTCACCGAAGAGAGTGCTCTTGATTGCATAGAGAGAGGTGGGGGGGGGACGGGGGAGGGGATGCCGAGGACATAGGGAGGGTGTATTCAAGATTTTGGGATTCGCCGGTTATCTTGTCTTTTGTCTGTTTGTTTTTGTTTTATCTGTTTTTTTCTTTTTCTCTCTCTCGGTTTGGAGTAGATGTTATGAATTATTTTTTTTTCTTCTTCTTCTTCTTCTTCTTCTTCTTCTTCTTCTTTCTTTCTTTCTTTCTTTCTTTCTTTCTTTCTTTCTTTCGGGTCGGGTCGGGTTGGTCAGGTCGGGGTCGATTTTTTCTTCTTCTGCTTTCTTTCTTTCTTTCTTTCTTTCTTTCTTTCTTTCTTTCTTTCTTCTTTCTTTCTTTCTTTTCTTTTTCTTCTTTCGGGTCGGTCAGATTCGGGTTGGTCGGGTCGGGGTCGATTTCTTCTTCTTCTGCTTTCTTTCTTTCTTTCTTTCTTTCTTTCTTTCTTTCTTTCTTTCTTTCTTTCTTTCTTTGCTTTCTTTCTTTCTTTTGGGTCGGAGTCGGGGTTGGTCAGGTCCAGGGTCGATTTCTTCTTCTTCTTCTGCTTTCTTTCTTTCTTTCTTTTTTTTCCTTATCTTTTCTAGAGTAGCTTGTAGGGACACCGGGAGGTTGTGCATTCACGATTTTAGGTTTTTGCGATTTTCTTTTGGCTGAAATCGTGTTTTTTTTTTTTTTTTTTTTTTTTTTGTTTTGTTTTTGCTGGTCTCGGCTTAATGTAGATATTAAAGGGGGGATTTTTTGGAGGATTTATATAGTCATCTACTTTCTTTGAAGCAGATAAGAAATCAGCAGTTTTTCTTCTCTTTTTCTCTTCTTTCTTTCCTTCTTTTTTTTATTTCTCTCTTTCTTTCTTTCTTTCTTTCTTTCTTTCTTTCTTTCTTTCGGGTCGGGTCGGGTTGGGTCAAGGTCAGGGTCGATTTCATCTTCTTCTTTTTCTTTTTCTTTCTTTCTTTCTTTCTTTCTTTCTTTCTTTCTTTCTTTCTTTCTTTCTTTCTTTCTCTCGGGTCGGGTCGGGTTGGTCAGATCGGGGTCGATTTCATCTTCTTCTGCTTTCTTTCTTTCTTTCTTTCTTTCTTTTCCTTATCTTTTCTAGGTACTTGTATGAGGACACCGGGAGGTTGTGTTCACGATTTTGGGATTTTGCGATTTTCCTTTGGCTGAAATCGTGTTTTTTTTTTTTTTTTTTTTTTTGTTTTTTGTTTTTTGTTTTTTGGTCTCGGCTTAATGTAGATATTAAGGGGATTTTTGGGGGGATTTATATATTCATCTACTTTCTGCGAAGTAGATCAGAAATTAGTAATTTTTTTCTTTCTTTCTTTCTCTCTTTCTTTCTTTCTTTCTTTCTTTCTTTCTTTCTTTCTTTCTTTCTTTCTTTCTTTTCTCTGAAGTAGGAAAAAGACGATTTTTATTTCGCGAAAAGTGCTCTTGATTGCATAGAGAGGTGGGGGGGGGGGACGGGGGAGGAGGATGAGGACATACGGGAGGGCCTTGTCCAAGATTTTGGGATTCATGGGGTTATCTTGTCTTTTCTCTGTTTGTTTTTGTTTTATCTTTTTTTTTTTTCTTTTCTTTTTCTCTCTCTCGGTTTGGAGTAGATTTTATGGATTATTTTTTTCTTCTTCTTCTTTCTTTCTTTCTTTCTTTCTTTCTTTCTTTCTTTCTTTCTTTCTTTCTTTCTTTCTTTCTTTCTTTCTTTCTTTCTTTCTTTCGGGTCGGGTCGGGTCGGGTTGGTCAGGTCGGGGTCGATTTCATCTTCTTCTGCTTTCTTTCTTTCTTTCTTTTTCTTATCTTTTCTAGGTATTTGTATGAGGACACCGGGAGGTCGTGTTCACGATTTTGGGATTTTGCGATTTTCCTTTGGCTGAAATCGTTTTTTTCTTTCTTTCTTTCTGTTTCTTATCTTTTTTTCTTTCTTTCTTTCTTCTTTCTTTCTTTCTTGTTTTTTTTTGTCTCGGCTTAATGTAGATATTAAGGGGATTTTTTTTTGGGATTTATATATAGTCATCTTACTTTTCCTGCGAAAATGAAGTAGAAATCGATAGGTTATTATCCTTCTTTTTTTCTCTTTCTTTTTTCTCTTCTCTTTCTCTCTCTGAAGTAGGAAAAAAAGACGATTTTGAAGCAGTTAGGAGCATGTAGGAAAAGTGCTCTTGATTGCATAGAAAGGTGGGGGGGCGGGCGGGGGGGAGGATGAGGACATTGGGAGGGCGTGTCCAAGATTTTGGGATTTGCTGATTATTTTCTGTCTTTTGTCTGTCTGTTTTTGTTTTATCTGTTTTTTTTCTGTTTTTTCTCTCTCTCGGTTTGGAGTAGATGTTATGGATTATTTTTTTTTTCGATTTATCAGTTGATTTACTTTTTTTCTGAAGTAGAGATGGAATTATTATTGTTTTTTATGTTTTTTTTCTAATTTTTATTTGTTTTTTTTTCTTTGAAGTAGTTAATTATTATTCTTTTTTATGTTTTTTTTCTAATTTTTCTTTGTTTTTTTTTCTTTGAAGTAGTTAGTTATTATTGTTTTTTATGTTTGTTTTTTTGTTTTTGTTTTTCTTTTCTTTTTCTTTGAAGTAGTTAGGAGCCTGTAGGAAGAGTGCTCTTGAATAGCATAAAGGGGGGAGGGGGGGTGGGGGGGGGGTTATCAGAACACCGGGAAAACGTGTACTAGGATTTAGGGATTTAGGGATTATCTTTGAATCTGTTTGTTTTGTTTTTTCTTTCTCTCTATTTTAAGTGGATTTTTAAGAATATTTTTTTCCTTTTTAATTGATTAGATTATGTATTAATTTACTTTCTCTGGAGTAGATAAGGGATTTTTTTTTTTTTACTTTCTTTTTATTTCTTTTTTTTTTTCTTATTCATCGTCGACTTATATTTCTTAAATTGTGTTCTTTATGGTTCTAAAAGGGGGGGCGGGGGGGGGGGGGTAGATAAGAGGACACCGGGAGGGCGGGTACCATGATTTTAAAGGGGGATTTTCATTGTCATTGCGCGCTTCCCCCGAGAGTCCGGCCAGGTGCGAGGGAGGTGTTTGTGTGGGGGGGCGGGGGGGGGCAGGGGGCGTGGTCGAGGACGAGGGGGCGGGGTCAGCGGCGGCATAGGGCTCGTCCGGGCGGTGGAAGGGGTTGTGTAAGGGGGCTGTTGGGTTGTTTGGTTGTTTGGGTGGAATCTGTTTGTTGTTATTTGTTAGTGTTTGTTGATGTTGTAATTGTTGTTTTTTCCGTTTGTTGATTTTGGTTGTTGTAATTGTTGGTTGGTTTTTAGTGGCTGTTTACTTGTTGTTCTTTGGCAGTTTGTTTATCGTTTGTAATTGGTTTTTTTTTTTTTTAATGTTTGTTGATGGCTGTCGTTATCGTGATTGTCGTTTGTTAATGATAATTGTCGCTGATGTTGTGATTGTTGTTATTGTCGTTATTTGTTAGTTGTTGTCGTGCTTCCTTCTATATCGTTCGTACATCTGGGACCCCTCGTGCGGGGTGCGCGGCCGGGCACGTGGGGTCTTGGGGTCTTCTGCGGACGGCGGTGATGGGCTTGGCTCTTTTATGGGTGTGGGGACTGTGTTGACGTGTGGGGGGCTCTCGCGTTCTCGTTTTATTTTTATTTTTATTTTTATTTCTCTTTGTTTGTTTGTTTCTTTCTTTCTTTCTCTTTTTGTGTTTGTCTCTGTCTATCTATCTTTCTTTCTCTCTCTCTTATCTCTCTCTCTCTCTCTCTCTCTCTCTCTCTCTCTCTCTCTCTCTCTCTCTCTCTCTCTCTCTCTCTCTCTCTCTCTCTCTCTCTCTCTCTCTCTCTCTCTCTCTCTCTCTCTCGTTCTCTCTTTCTCTTTCCCTCCCTCTCCCTCTCCCCCCTCCTCTCTCTCTCTCTCTCTCTCTCTCTCTCGCTGTCTTTTCTCTTTCTCTATCCTCTGTCCCCTCCCTCCGTCTCTCCCCTTCCCTCCCTCACTCCCTCCCTCCCTCTCTCCCCTTCCCTCCCTTCCCTTCCTCCCTTACCTCCCTCCCTCTCTCCCTCCCCTCCCCTCCCTCTCTCCCCTTCCCTTCCTCCCTCCCTCCCTCTCTCCCCTTCCCTCTCTCCCCTTCCCTCCCTCCCTCCCTCCCTCAGACGCGTGTTCATGTGACTCTTGTTGTCCCGAATAGAAATGAGGGCGAATCCGCAGTGCGTGGAGCATGTGGCCCGTCGGAGGCGCTGTCAGACGGCCTTGTTGCGTCTTGGCGGTTGGGATCTGTCTGTCTGTCTGTCTGTCTGTCTGTCTATCTATCTGGGTCTGTCTGTCTGTCTGTCTGTTTATCTGGGTCTATCTGTCTGTCTATCTCGGTCTGTCTGTTTCTATCTGGGTCTGTCTGTCTGTCTATCTTGGTCTGTCTGTCTGTTTATCTGGGTCTATCTGTCTGTCTGTCTGTCTTTATCTGGGTCTATCTGTCTGTCTGTCTGGGTCTATCTGTCTGTCTATCTGGGTCTGTCTGTCTGTCTGTCTGTTTATCTGGGTCTATCTGTCTGTCTGTCTGTCTTTATCTGGGTCTATCTGTCTGTCTGTCTGGGTCTATCTGTCTGTCTATCTGGGTCTGTCTGTCTGTCTATCTGGGTCTATCTATCTGTCTATCTGGATCTATTTATCTGTCTATCTTTTTCTCTATTTATATATGGATTGTTATTGTGTGTGTATTTGTCTATTTCTTTCTCTCTATGTATGTATTGTTATTGTGTATGTATCTGTCCATCTCTTTCAGTCTATATACATATTGTTATTACGTATGTTATTTTTATAGGTTATTTTTACGTCTTCATTTCATTAAGAAAAAGATTGTTTCTCCTTTTGATGTTAACGATCATGCGAGGTTTTAGGAGCAGGGGGGGGGGGCGTGCAACAGATGGCGTGGTGGGGCTCTTGGCGTTGGCAGGTGGATTGTCTTTCCTTGGTGGAAGTCGCATGTCAATTATCCTTTTTCGTTCGTGTCATGTCGGGTCTTCGGGTTAGGTTTTATTTTGTAAGGTCAGGTCTTTGTGTTGGGTCATGTCGGTTTTTTGTGTCTTTTTTTATATTGGATACTCATGTCAGTTTTTCGTGTAAGTTTTTTTTTATGTTGGATCCTCATGTCATTTTTTTTTTAAATGCTGGATTCTCATGTCAGTCCTTCATGTCAGTTTTTTTTATGTTGGATCCTCATGTCAGTTCTTCATATCGGTTCTTCATGTTAGTTCTCCATGTCGGCTTTTCATGTCAGCTATTCATGTCAGCTCCTCATGTCAACTTTTCATGCCAGTTCATCATGTCGGCTCCTCATGTTAGTTCCCCATGTCGGCTTCTCATGTCAGCAATTCACGTCGGCTCCTCATGTCATTTCTTCATGTCAGCTCGTCATGTCATGTGGTAAAGCAACGGCCTCCTGATGGGGATCTGCGCGGGGAGGGGCACGCGAGTACTCCCCGCGTGTCGGGCGTGAAGCATGTCGAGGGCGTCCGCGATGATGAATATTGCATTGATTGGCGGGCGTTGGGAGGGGGGGGGGGAGAGGGGGGAGGGGCGGAGGGGGGGCGGAGTCGCATTTTTTTCGTTTTTTCGGTTTTACTTATTTGTTGTTATTATTATTTTTTATTTATTTATTTATTTATTTATTATTATTATTATTATTATTATTATTATTATTATTATTATTATTATTATTATTATTATTATTATGAATTAATTATTATTATTATTATTATTATGAATTAATTATTATTATTATTATTATTATTGTTGTAATATTATTATTTTCGTTCTCTCTCTCTCTCTCTCTCTCTCTCTCTCTCTCTCTCTCTCTCTCTCTCTCTCTCTCTCTCTCTCTCTCTCTCTCTCTCTCTCTCTCTCTCTCTCCCTCTCTCTCTCTCTCCCTCTCTCGAGTCTCTCTCTCTCTCTCTCTCTCTCTCTCTCTCTCTCTCTCTCTCTCTCTCTCTCTCTCTCTCTCTCTCTCTCTCTCTCTCTCTCTCTCTCTCTCTCTCTCTCTCTCTCTCTCCCTCTCTCTCCCTCTCTCCCTCTCTCAGAGTCTCTCTCTCTCTCTCTCTCTCTCTCTCTCTCTCTCTCTCTCTCTCTCTCTCTCTCTCTCTCTCTCTCTCTCTCTCTCTCTCTCTCTCTCTTTGTATGATATATATATAAAGAGAGAAAATTATAGAGAGAGAGATATAGAGAGATGTAATAGTATGGATATAGATAGAATAGTATAGGTATAGAGAGATAGAATAATATGGATATAGAGATATAGAGAGATAGAATAGTGTGGATATAGAGAGATAGAATAGTATGATTATAGAGAGATTGAGAGATAAAATAGTATGATTATAGAGAGATTGAGAGATAAAATAGTATAGCTAGAGAGATAGAAACGTGTGAATGGGTGTGGGATCTTCGCGAGGGGTCGGGCGATGGGTAAGCTGGGCGTGTCTCTGCCTCTGTGTGTGTATGGGGGTGGGGGGTGGGGGGGCGTGGGAGGCGGAGGGGGGCGGAGGGAGCGGGCTATTAATACGTTTGACAGGTTTGGGGTGTTGCGGTGGGTGGGCGGTTGGGTGGGTGGGGGTAGGGGGTGGGGGTGGGGTAGGGGTGGGGGGTGGAAGGGAAGAAAGGTAAAGGGGTTCGAAGGGGAAGAAGGGAGGAAGAAGCTTAAGGAGATAAAGGGGTTGGGGAAGGGGGGAGGAGGAGGAGGAGGAGGGGGGGGTCGGAGAGAGGAATTCGAGGAGGAAGGAAGGAAGGATACCGGAGAGGTATTTTCGGTGGGGTTTCTACGGCTACGTCTACGTCTGTCTTTGTTTTCGTCTTTTGTCTTCGTCTTCTTCGTCTTTGTCGTCGTTGTCGTCGTCTTTATCTTCTACGTCTACGTCGTCTTCGTCTTTGTCGTCTTCTTTTTCTTCTTCGTCTTCTTCTACGTCTTTGTCGTCGTCATCAGCATCTTCTTCTTCTTCTTCTTCTTCTTCGTCTTCTCCGTCTTTGTCGTCGTGTTCTTCTTCTTCGCCTTCGTCTTCTACGTCTACGTCGTCATTGTCTTTGTCGTCTTCTTCTTCGTCGTCTTCGTCTTCGTCTTCGTCGTGCTCGCCCTCGTTTCCCTTGCGAATTACCGCTTATCCCTCCCACGCGCGGAGTGCCTCGCCCTCGCCCTCGCCCTCGCGGAGTGGCGTGGCGTGGCGAGGGGCGCGGCGCCGTCCCCGTCAGGCGCTTCGCAGTCGCCGTTCCCGAGACGCTAATACTCGGACGATCGAGTCACGACCCTGGAGGCGAGGCTCAGGTCGTCCGATATGGGGAGGAAGAGGGGGAGGGGAGAGGGAGAAGGAGAAGGGGGAGGAAGAAGCAGAGGAAAAGGAGAAGGAGAAGAGGGAGAGGAAATGGGAAATGAGGAGGAAGAGGGGAGAAGGAGAAGGGGGAAGAAGTAGAGGAAAGGAGAAGGAGAAGAGGTAGAGGGAGAGGGGAGAAAAGGAGGAGGGAGAGGAAATGGAGAATGAGGAGGAAGAGGAAGAGGGGTAGGGAGGAGGAAGAGGAGGAGGAGGAATAAGATTAAGAATAAGAGGAAGAAGGAAAAGAGGGGGAGGAGGTGTAGCGGACTCCAAGAGGCACAGGAATGCCCCAGCGACGGCATTAGGAGGGGGGGGTCGCTTAGACGTCGAGGGAGTCAGGAAGTAGGAAGTAGTGGGGGTGAGGAGGGGGAGGGAGAGGTCTGGGAGGGGGGGACTTTGGCATGAAGGAAGGGGGAGACGGAGGGGGGCGGGATGACGTCACGCAGGGAGGGAAGGGGGGGGGATTAGGAAGAAGGGAGGGAGAGAAATCTTGAATGAAATATTTTCTTGAAGGGGAAGAGAAAAGATTGCCAGCTGATGGGCTTTCGTTTTTGTTCCGTGTCGTGGGTATAAAAAAAAAAAGAGAGAGAGAGAGAGAGAGAGAGAGAGAGAGAGAGAGAGAGAGAGAGAGAGAGAGAGAGAGAGAGAGAGAGAGAGAGAGAGAGAGAGAGAGAAGGGGAAAGAAAGGAAGAAGAAAGGGAAGTTGGAGGAGGACGTGGAAATCAAGCGAAAGAGGAAGAGGGGAGAGGTGATGAAGAGAGGGGGAAGAGTCACGTCAGAAATTTTGGTGGAAGAAGTAGAGGGGCGAGAGAGAGAGCTCGGCGAATGGGTACTTTGGAGCGTGAAAGGAAGAAGAGGAGGAGGAGGAGGAAGGGGGAGGGAAGGAGGAGGAGGAGGGGGAGGAGGAGGTGAAAGGGGAGAGAAGGAGAATATTGGATGGAAAGAGTAGCAAGATAGAGTGAAAGAAGAAGAGGAGGAGAGAAGGAGAAGGAGAATATTGAGTAAATGGGATTTAAGAGAGCGTGGATAAGAGACGGGTTATAAAAGGAGAGAGAAAGAGAAGGAGCGTAGGAAGAAGAGACAATAAAAGGAGGAACAAGGGTCGGAGAATAATAAAAAAAAGCTGAAAAATCCACAATAGAAAAGTAGAAGTGAAAAGAAATACGAAGAACGGAGATAAAAGCGAAGAGGAGGAAGCGAGAGCAAGAGAAGTGAGGCGAGGTCAGGGAGCGAGGGTCAGCGAGTCGGGTGAGGGGAATGAGGGGAGGGGGGGGGGGGGAGGCTCATCCTCCGTCTCGGCCTCCCCTCACACCTGGTTGACCCTCGGGGATGTTTGGGGAAGGAGTAGAGATGGGGGAGGGGGAGTGGGAGAGGGGAGGGGAGCGTAGAGTAGAGGTGGGAAAGGGGGAGAGGGAGAGGGGAGCGTAGAGGTGGGGGAAGGGGGAGGAGAGGGAAAGGGGAAGGGGATATAGAGGGGGTGGCGGGCAAGGAGAGGGAATGTAGAGAGCTGAGAGGGGGAAGAAAAGGGGGAGGGGATATAGAAGGGAAAAGGGGAAGGGATATAGAAGAGGGGGAGGGGAGAGGAGATATAGAGGAGGAAAAGAAGAAGGAAGAGGAGAAGGGGACTCTACACACGCACTTGTGGTGGGACCGTCTCGCCTTGGGACCGTTATCAGGGTGAGTATGCGAGGGTCACGCCACCCTTGGGGAGGGAGAGCAATGCGGAAGGAGAAGAGGAGGAGGAGGAGGAGGGAGGGAGGGAGAAGAAGAGGAAAGGAGGAGGAGGAGGGAGAAGGGAGGAGGCGAGGAGGAGGAGGAGGGAGAAGGGGAAGGAGGTGAGGAGTAGGAGGAGGACCTCAGTAGAAGGAGAGGGAGGAAGGAGAAGAGGGAATAGAGGATGGAGAGGGGGAGGAAGAAGAGAAGAAGGAAGAAGAAAAGGAGAAAGAGAAAGAGGAGAGAAGTGGAAAGAGTAGGGGAAAGAGGTAGAGCAAGAGGAGGAATAGAAAAAAAGTTTAAGGAGGAGGAGAGAAGAGGAGCCCGCCTGGTGTGGCACTCGAAGAAGACGTGGCACTGGTAAGAGGTGGGGGGGGGGAGGTGTACGTGTAGGGGGAGGGGAGGGGGAGGGGATGGTAGGTGTCAGAGCGAGGGCGAGGAGGCGGTGGTTTGTGTAGCGTGGCACTCTCGCTCGAGGGGAAGGAGGACGAGCCAACGCGCCCACCTCACGCAAAACGCCCACCCCTCGCGCCCACCACGCCCACCTTCGTTGCATAGGGCTTGATTATTCTCCCTTTCTCCCCTCCCCTCTTTTTCCTCTCCCCTTCTCCCTGTCTCCTCTCCCTTTCCCCTCCTTTCCCTCTCCCTTCTTCACCTTCTCCCTCTCCCTTCTTCACCTTCTCCCTCTCCCTCCTTTCCCTTCTCCCATCCCCCCCTCTCCTCTCCCTTCCCCTCCTCTCCCCTCTTCTCATCTTATTATTGGCGTTCATTAATGCAAGCACGCCACTTAACGCCCGAGATTAAAAGGTTAGGAGAATTAGAGGCGCCCTTTCTCTCTCTCGAGGGGGAGGGGAGGGAGGGATGGGGTGGTCGTATGGGGAGGGGAGGGGAGGGAGGAAGGGGGTGGTCGTATGGGGAGGGAGGGATGGGGTGGTCGTATGGGGAGGGGAGGGGAGGGAGGAAGGGGGTGGTCGTATGGGGAGGTGATGGAGGGGGAAGGAGGGGTGGTTGTATGGGGAGGGGAGGGGAGGAGAAAGGAGTGGTCATAAGGGGGTATTGTGGTTGGAGGGGGAAGGAGTTGTCGTATGGGGAGGGGAGGGAGGAAGGGGGTGGTCGTATGGGGAGGGGAGGGAGGGGGTTGGGTTCATGAGGATATGGGGGAGGGAGGTGGGGTCGAAAGGGAAGTGGTAGTTTTCATGGGGTATGGGAGTATGGGAGGTGTTCTCATGCAGGAGAAAGAAGGAGAAGGGAGAGGGGGTTATCCTCATTGGGGAATGGGGAGAGGGGAGGAGGTGAAGGGGGGTCTTCTCATGGGTGAAAGAGGGGAAAGGAGAGTGATGGGGGCTCTTCTTATGGGGGCGTGGGGGCAGGGGGAGAGGGAGGGGGCGGGGGGTGGAAAGGTGTTTTGGGCGCATCGCCACGTGGAAGGTTGTTGTGTGTACTTTGTTCCTAGACTTCCTCCTTTTAACGAGTGTCTCTCTCTCTTTCTCTCTCTCTCTCTCTCTCTCTCTCTCTCTCTCTCTCTCTCTCTCTCTCTCTCTCTCTCTCTCTCTCTCTCTCTCTCTCTCTCTCTTCCTTTTCTAATTCCTCTTTCTTATTTGTTCTGCGTCGGTTAATCCTCGGACTCTCCTCTCCCTGTTTTTTTACCCTTCTCTAATCCCCTTTCTCTTTTTTCGTCCTTTTATTTTCTCCTCTGTGTTTTCTTTTTGTTTCTGCTCTCCCTTCTTCTTCTCCTCCTCCTTGTTTCCCTTGTTCGCGTCTTTCTGCTCTTCCTTATCCTCCTCCGTCGTTTTTCTCCATCTCCTCTCCCTTCTGCTCTCCTTCCTCTTCTCTCCGCACTCTTTCTTCCTTCTTCTCCTCCTCTTTCCCCTTCTTTTGTCTCCTCTCTATATCCCCCTTCACCTTTCTCTTCCTCCTCCTTTTCTCTTTGCTCTATTTCCCCTCTTCCTCTTCCCTCCGCTCTATTCCCCCTCCTCTTCTCTCGTTCTTCTTCCTCCACCCTTTCTCTCCGCTCTATTTCCCCCTTTTCCTCTTCTTTCCCTTCCTTCTCTTCTCTCCGCTCTCCTTCCCCTTCCTCTCTCTCTTTCTTCCTCTTCCTCCTCCTAAACGTAGCGTGCATCTGTTGATATTCCTTGGTGGGCGTTTTGGGGGTTAGAAGTGCGACGAAAATACTTACTTAGGCTGCCAGAGTAGTCTCCCCTCCCCTCCCCCCTCCCCCTCCTCCTCCTTCCCCTCCTCTCTACCTCGTTCCCTTTCCCCCCACTTAACTCCGCCCTGCTTCATTCCTTTCCTTCTCTCCTCTTCCCTTCTCTCTCGCCTCTTCTCTTCATCTCTCCCTCTTTCCTCTGCTCTCCTCCCGTCCCTTTCCCTCTCTCGCCTATCCTCTCTTCTCTCACCACTCCCCCTCTCTCCCTCTCCTCCTCTTCCCTCTCCTCCCTCCTCTTCTCTCTCTCCCTCTCTCCCTCCTCTTCCCTCTCCTCTCTCCCTCCCTCTCTCCCTCCCGCCCTCCCTCCCTCCCTCCTCCTCTTCCTTCTCCTCTCCTCCTCTCTCTCCTCCCTCCCTCTCCTCTCTCTCTCCTCCCTCCTCTCCCCTCCCCTCTCCTCCTCTCTCCCCTCTCCCCCCCTCCCCAAGGGCGCGATTGAGCCACTCCTCGGCTTTAATGTTTTTGTTTGTGTGTTTGTTGTGAGGGCCGTTTTTACCAGCTGTTTCCGCCCTTTGACACACGGCCGGAGCCATCACATTTTTGTTAATGACAGGCTGCCCGCATCGCATCCCGGGGGCGGGGCTTTCGCTCTCATTCATGCTCTCTCTCGCTCTCTTTTTCTCTTTTTCTCTCTCGGTTTGTCTCTCGTCTCTCGGTCTCTTCTCTCTATTCTCTCGATCTCTTCTCTCTATTCTCTCGGTCTCTCTCTCTCTCTCTCTCTCTCTCTCTCTCTCTCTCTCTCTCTCTCTCTCTCTCTCTCTCTCTCTCTCTCTCTCTCTCTCTCTCTCTCTCTTTCTCTTTCTCTGTCGTTTGTACTCTCTCTCTCTTTCTATCTCTCGTCTCTTGGTCTCTTCTCACTCTTCGCTCTATTCCCTCTCTCTCTCTCTCTTTCTATCTCTTGTCTCGGTCTCTTCTCACTCTCTCTCTCTCTCTCTTCTCATCTCTTCTCTCTCGATCGTACTTTGTCTCTTTGTCTGTCTTTCCTCTCTCGGTCTTTCTCTCAACGTCTCTGTCTCTCTCCCTCTCTCTATCTCCCTCTCTCCTCCCTCGGCCTCACCATCCGAGGGACTTTCTCCTCACGTTCGTTTCGGTCGCGTCCAAAGTTTGCAGGACGCGAGATTCCTTTCGGGTCGGCCTTCGCGCGGTTGGAGGCCCTGCTAGATTTCGGAGGGAGGGGAGGGAGAGGGAGAGGGAGGGAGGGGGAAAGGAGGGAGGGAAGGGGGAGGGGGGGGGGGGATGGGTGGGAGGGAAGGAGAGGAGGGAGGGTGGGTGGGAGGATAGGGGGGTGGGGTGGGTGGATGGGAGGGAGGGAGGAGGGAGAGGGAGGATGGGGGGAGGAGGAAGGGGGAAGGAGGGGGAATGGGGGGTGGGAGGAAGGGAGGGTGGATGGGAGGAAGGGTGGGAGGGAGAAGGACACCCTCCCCATCCCCCCACCCAAACCCTCACGTCATTCTCAGGACCCCGTCCTTCATATATTAACTCTTCTTCCTTCGTTCTTCTTGTTTTCTCTTTCTTCTCATTCTCATTCGCCTTTCTTTGGTTTCTCTTCTTCCTGGTTTGTCCTCGTTGAAACAAACAGACAAATATCATATGAACAAATAAACAGGCAATCAGATAAACAGATAAACAAATAAACAAACAACAAACAGATGAACAAACAAACAAACAAACAGACAAACAAACATAAACAAAAACAAAACAGACAAACAAAGAAGCAAACCCGGCCGAGCCCAGAGGTCGGGAGGCGGCGTCGCGGCCGAGGCGCTTTAACTCGTCCAGAAAAGGCTTGTTTACCCGCGCCAGTTACGCTATTTTGATCGCATTGGGTGGATTTCGCTTATATAAAAGAGAGAGGGAGAGGATGGGGGGGGGTGAGAGGGAGAGGGAGGGGGGTGAGAGGAGGGGAGAGGGGGAGGGTTGGGGGGTGGGGAAGGGAGGGAGTATGGAGGGGAGGGTGGGTAGGGGGGAAGGGGAGGGGGAGGGTGGGTGGGGGAGGGAGAGGGAGAGGGTGGGGAAGGGGATGGGAGAAGGGGAGAGGAGGGAGGGTGGGGAAGAGAGGGAGGGAGAGGGAGAGAGATGTAGAAGGAGAGAGAAGCGGAGAATGAGGATGCGAGGCAGAGGGGATGAGAGAAGGAGGATGGGGGAGAGGAAGAGGGATGGAAAGAAATGGAAGAGAAGAGAGAGAAAGAGAGAGAGAGACAGACAGAGAGACAGAGACAGAGACAGAGAGAGACAGAGTGCCCGTCCGCT
>NC_091554.1:46596144-46606144 GCF_042767895.1 Penaeus vannamei | reverse complement strand
GATCGAGGAAGAGGAAGGGGAGAGGAGGAGCCGAGAGGGGAAAGTATTTCTGATTGTGCAGCAGCAGAGGGCCGCTGCCTTTGTCGCGAGGGGAACGCAGGGAGGGACAGCGGAGAGGACGAGGGGAGGCGGCGGGATGATCCGAGACGTGGCGAGAGAGAGAGAGAGAGAGAGAGAGAGAGAGAGAGAGAGAGAGAGAGAGAGAGAGAGAGAGAGAGAGAGAGAGAGAGAGAGAGGAGAGAGAAAGCGAAAAGCGAGAGCGAAAGCGAGAGGAAGCGAAAGCGAAAGCGAGAGCGAGCAGGCGGAAGCGGAGCGAGAGCGAGAGCGGAAGCGAGGCGAGAGCGAGCGAGAGCGAGAGCGAGAGCGAGAGCGGAGCGAGAGCGGAGCGAGGCGAGGCGAGCGAGGCGAGAGCGAGAGCGAGCGAGCGAGAGCGAGAAGGCAGAGCGAGAGCGAGAGCGAGCAGCGAGAGCGAGAGCGAGCAGGCGAGCGAGCGAGAGCGAGAGCGAGAGGAGAGAGAGAGAGAGAGAGAGAGAGAGAGAGAGAGAGAGAGAGAGAGAGAGAGAGAGAGGGAGGGAGGGAGGGAGGGAGGGAGGGAGGGAGGCAGGCCGTGGCGCTGGCGAGAGGGCGGCCATCTTGAAGAGCCCCGTGACACGGCGGGAAAGCCTCGCCAGCCTCGACCTGTAACCCCAAGTCTCTTCGTATCCAACAGGGCACAGGCGGTCGGCCGGCCCGCTCGGTGCCCGGGGCATCTGGCCTCGCCGAGGGGAAGGGCGAAAAGTACCAGGAAAGTGGGCGAGGGGAGGCAGCAGCCGGGCCCTCCCCTCCCCCCGCCCCCGCCCGCCCCAGCCTCCTACTCACGGTTGTCGGATGCCCTCGGACGGTGCAGGTGCCTAGGCGCAAGGGCGGGCTGCCGCGAGAGGGCCTGGGCGGACTGGCGTTGGTGGGCGCCGGAGGGACGGGGGAATATGTGGCACTATAGTCGTAGAGGAGAATGGGCGACGCAAGGCGCCTTTGAAGATAATCGGATGCCATTGTGGAGATGCAGTGATTGGGGGCGTGTGCCTGGCTGCTCCCTCCCCCCCTCCCCTCCCCGCGCGGCCCCCCTCCCCCGCCCGTGCTCCCTCCTCCCCCGCCCGTGCTCCCTCCTCCCCGGGCAGCAGCGGGCACCAGTCAGTCCCGGGGTGACGTCTGCACCGCGCGCCGCCACAGCCACTCCCGCCTCACCCAAGTGCCATCGCCACACGACGCATTATCCGCTCCGATCGCCGCCTCCCGTAGGTACACGTCGTATGCGGGTGCAAGCGGCGGGCGGAGGCAGGCCGAGCGCACGACGAGGGCGGCGGGCGGGCCAGTATGCGTGAACACCTCCCTGGGGTCGGCCAGCCCCTGGGGACGCCTCCGCACCACCGCCGCGCCCAGGACCCTGCCGCAGGCGACATCGCCAGGAGCGACTCGTACTCCCTGGCTCGGGGCGGCAAGCTGGTGTCGTCGCGGCCGTGGGCGTCCTCCGGAGCGCAGATCCTGGTCAACATGCACGCCCTGGAGGCCAGCGCCAAGGACGCGGGCGGCAAGGAGCCCCGGCGGCCGCCCTCGTCCGGCACGTCCTCGAGTGACAGCGAGAGCGACTCCGACTCGAGCGACTCGGACGACACCTCTGAGGACGAGTACGAGGTGCGCGTGGCGCGGCGGCCGCCCGCCCTCGGCCCCCTCCCGCTGGCCGAGGAGGACGAGGCGCTGGCGAGCGACGGCGAGTGCAAGGCCCAGGTGGCGAGTGCGAAGTGCAGTGAGCGCAGGCAGAGTGAGGGCGAGGAAAGGCTGCCCGGCGACGGCCACTCGCGCCCGCACCTCGCCCAGGACGCCAGGGAGGGCGCGGGCGGCGGCGCCGGAAGCGACCATGACGCGAACCACGACGAGGGGGATGACGAGGAGGAGGACGAGGACGATGGTGACGAAGACGATGAGAGTGAAAGTGACGAGACAGAGAGCACGGTGCGGGCGAGGCTGGGCGCGGGGGCGGAAGGCGGCGGAAATGGCCCGGGCGGAGGCGGCGGCGAGGGAGCGGCGCCGCCCCCGGAGGAGGACCCCAACGACACCCTCAGCACCCTGAGCGGAGACCTCAGCTTCGACGACCGCGACCTCGTTTCGCCTCCGCGCGAGAATGGCGTCGCGGGCGCCCAGGAGCTGGAGGCACTCCCCCAGGACGCCGCCGCCCCCGCCGCGGACTCCCACACCGCCGCCGACGCGGAGGCTCCCCGAGCGTCGGAGGAGCGCGTCGCCAGTGAGAGCCGCGTGCCCCCCGAGGGCGAAAGGAGCACGCCGCAGCGCGAGAGCGTCCCCGCCGGCGTCTTCTGCCTGAGTGGCTACCCCAAGCAGGCGTCCTCCGGCCCGGCGCAGGACCCGGGCTCCCGCTCGTCGCCGTCCGGTCAAACCCGTCCTCAGCCGGAGCAGGAGTCTGGCAGCGCCGCCGACGCTCCTGGGGAAATGAACCAGGGCTGCAGGCGGGCGGCGGGCGGAGGCCAGCACTCCGGCGGGGCAGCCCGTGGCATGGGGGCTGTGCAGGGTCGTGCCGAGGAGGCCAAGGAGCGTTCTCCGCGCTCCCTGCCGTTCCCTCCTAAGTATGTGAGCGGCCACTCCCGCGTGGCTCTGCTGCGAGGGACCTGGGACCCCTCCGCCCCCTCCTCCGCCGCCCCCCGCCACGAGGGCCACGGCGCTGACAGGGAGCCTGCCAAGCAGCAGCAGCAGCAGGCCCACGGCGCCCCCGAGGACGTGCACCGCAACTCTCAACACGGCCACCATGGCGCGCCCCAGCAGGCGGCGGCGAGAGCGGAACGCCAGGGCGCCGCCAAGAGCAAGAACAGCAGCGCCCTTGGCGACGGGGCCCTCGCCCAGCACGCCCAGCACGCCCGCCAAAGTCTGCAACAAGCAAAGCTTCCGAAACAGAGTAACGCGCAGCACAGCGCACAGGTGTACCAGCTCCAGCAACGACAACAGCAAGTGCATCAACATCAGAAGCGTCGAGTGCAACAGCAACAGCAGCAGCAGCAAGAGAGCAGACGACATCACGGTGGCAAGAACGGCGCAGTCAACCCTGCCAACACCACCGCCGCCACCACCAACTCACGTAATGACCATATTTTGTTTGTTGATATTATTTAGAATGTGTTAGCGTGCTGGGTGCGCCGCGTGTCTCGCTCCCTCGGTGGCTGTTGAATCGTCGTGTCACTTCGTGCCAGGGACCCTGTTTTTCAGGCCCCGCAGTGAGCCGCGTCCCTTCTGTCACACCTTCCGCTGCGGGCCGCGCTTAATTTCATTGGGGAAGGGGGCTCGGGGCTCATTTTCTGACAGCTGACACGGAAGGATCGTAAAACACGTCTCTGATCATATCACAGTACAGTTCGTGCGACCGACACTTGCACACACAGACATATACCACAAGTAAGAAAAAATAAACACAAACAAACAAGCTCACACACACACACACACACACACACACACACACACACACACACACACACACACACACACACACACACACACACACACACACACACACACACACACACACACACACACACACAAAATTAAAGTTTGTCTTCCAATGAGCCTTACCCCCTTTCAGAATAAGCTTCAGTGTGATCAGCATTCTTCCCCTCACCCGTCTTCCCTTCCCTTTATAATAAAACGAGTGAGATTGCGTTTAAAAAAACATCTAAACCCTCCCACAGATCCCCAATGACTGATACCAGATCCTATTGCCTTTGCAACAGCAACTCCCCAACGTAATATCTGTTAGCGTACATTCCGGGTGGGGTGTCAATAAATCAACTCACCCCCCCCCCCCACCCCTTCCCTCCCCTCCCCTCTCGCTTCGCCCCCTCCCCCAAGCCATACTTTAAGACCCCCGCGTGTTTCCCCTCGTTTGTGTGTGTACGCTTTTTGTCTGTCGTTAATTTTCGAGTCTTTTATTTAAGTAATCTTGTCATCCACTTGTTGATTTTGAAGTCTTTTTTATATACTTGTCATGCGTTTGTTTTGAAGTCTTTTTAAGAAGTCACTCGTTAATTTTGGTCTTTCTTTATATAAACCTCGTCAGTCTTTTTTCAAAACATCGTCATTCTCTCGTTAATTTTAAAGTTTTTTTTCTCCAAAATCGTGGTCATTCTTTCATTAATTTCGATCTCTTTCATAAACTAAAATCATGTGGAGAGACGCGTGGTGGCCATCCAGCATATGCTTACCTTAGGCAGCAGAGCTCTATGTGAGTGTCCGTGGCGACCTGACCCCCGGGCTCGGTGAAAGTTCTAGGTTACAGCTTTGTTTTGTATTGGGTCAGGTTACCCGCGTGTGGATTACGTAATGGTGAAGTGGATAGGTGTCAGGAATGTATTTGCTGTTTTAGTTTGTTGTAGATCTTGCATGTGAAATACGTGTTAGAATGTAAGGATTTCATGTGGATATGATACGTTTTAGTCTTTTAAGGATTTCATGTGGATATGATATGTTTTAGTTTTTTAAGGATTTCATGTGGATTAATTAGGTTTACAGGTATGATGAGATTATAGTTTTGAAAGGCTATGTAGGTTTATAAACTGTTTTAGGTTATTGAGTTATGTTTTTATTATTATCGTATTGGACTCTCCGGATGGTGTGTGCGATACAGGACTTGGTACCGGTTGCAGGACTCGTTATGAGGACTGGATTGTGTAGAGAAGAAGTTGCAGGACTTTTAACGTCTACGAGCTGAGTCTTTAACTGTAAGCTAGGGACTTGAGCAAGTGAAAATTGAAATAGAAATTGAAAGCGTAAACAGAAACGAAAGGAAACAGGAAATTAAAAGGACTTAAGATCGAGGAAAAAAAACGAAAGATCGATTGGAATAAGTAGAAAAAACAGGAAATGAAATGTAAAAAGACGGATGGAAAGAAATCCCCGACGTATGCGATAGATTGGAATAAGTAGAAGGAAATGAAATGTAAAAAGACGGATGGAAAGAAAACCCCGACATAAGGAATCCTCACTGGCGTTGCATCATAGCGCCCAGAGGAGAGGATCTGCATAGAGGGCTCTTTACCTGGAGGCGAGAGGTGGGGCGAGGAAGGGGGTGGGGACGGGAGGGGGAGGGAGAGAGGGAAGGGGAAGGGGAAGGGAAGGGGAGGTGTGGAGACAGGGAGAGAGGGAAGGGGGAGGGGAGGGTGGAGACAGAGAGAGGAGGTGTGGGGAGGGGAGGGATGGAGCTGGAGGGAGGTGGGGAAGGAAGGTGGGAGGGAAGGGAAGGAGAGGAAGGGATGGGGACGGGAACTAGGAGGGAGGTGAGGGAAAGGTGGGAGAGGGGGAAGGAGAGGAAGGGATGGGGACGGAAAGTGAGCTGAGAAGATGAAGAGGTGAGGTGAGAGGAAGGAAGGAGGGAGGGGAGGGGAGTAAGGTGAGGGGAAGGAAGGGGAGAGCGTACTGGAGCGGCGCCTCTGTTCCCCTCAAGCACCTGGAAGTTGTTAAGTGTTATTAGGATCATTAGGGCATCGACAGCTGTGATTGTTTGCCTTCTTCGTGTTTTGCAAAAAAAGGGGGGGGAGGGGGAGGGGGAGGGGGTGTAACGGTTTTATTTTTATTGTTGTTATTGTTTAATTGATCGGTCTTGTGTGCGTGATCGCGACGTCTCTCGTATGTGCATTTTTGTTGTTGTTGTTGCGATTGTTGTTATTGTTATTATTTTGTTATTGTTATCATTTTGTTGTTATTATTATTATTTTGTTGTCGTTGTTATTATTTTGTTGTCATTTTTATTGTTATTGTTGCCATTGTTGTTGTTATTGTTGTTATTGTTTTGTTATTGTTTTTGTTGTTGTAGTGGTTCCTGTTCGATGGGAAGGTCCCCTTGTTGCTCTCGTGCGGTGATTATCCGAGCGCTAAGTGGTGATTTGTCATTTAGGGCGACGGTTATTTATTACAATGCGGGTATGTGCGCATATGTGTGTGGGTGTGTGTGTTATGTATCTATATTATATGATATATATATATATATATATATATATATATATATATATATATATATATATATATATATATATATATATATGTATATATAGATATAATGTTATGTATATACATCTCTCTCTCTTTCTCTCCCCTAAAACATTATGCTCTATGACTTCTGATGAGCTTTGGTAATGAGGTAAATCTTTTCTGTGAGGTTAGCGTTAGCCCAGCAGAATCCGCATGGGTTATCCCCCCTTCCTCCCCTTCCCCTCTTCCAACCCTTTTCCCTCCCCTTTCCCCCCCTCCTCCTCCCCTTCTTTTCTCTCCCCTCCTCCACCTGCTCCTCCTCCTCCTACTGCTCCTCCTCCCCTTCTTTTCCCTCACCTCCCCTTCCCCCTCCTCCCTCCTCTTCTTTTCTCTCCCCTCCTCCACCTCCCCTCCTCCTCCTGCTCCTCCTCCTCCCCTTCTTTACTCTCCCTCCTCCTCCTCCTCCTCCCTCTCCCCTTTCCCTCCCCACCCCTCCACCTCCCTTTCCCTCCTACCCCTCCCTTTCCCCTCCCCTTCCCTCCCTCCTCGCTCCTCCCTTTCCCTCCTCCCCTCCCTTTCCCCTCCTCCTCCCCCTCCCTCCCCTCCTACCCCTCCCCTTGCCCTCCCCCTCCCGCGTGTGATAATTTGATGGTCCAGTATTTATTCCGCGATCGCCGTTGGATTCGAACGGGGCCGGCGGCGCTGCTGGGAATGCGGTTGCCAAATGTTGGAGTTTCTGTTTTTTTTTATTTGTTTATTTATTTATTATTTATATGTTTGTAGATTTTCATATATATGTGTTTGTGTGTCTGTGTGTGTGTGTGTGTGTGTGTGTGTGTGTGTGTGTGTGTGTGTGTGTGTATATATGTATATTATTTATTTTATTTATTTATTTTTATTTATATATTTTAAGGGAGGGATTTTTTTTTTGTTCGGGGATAGAGGTTATGTTTTTTTAGGGGGGGGGGGGGTTCAGGATAGGGAGGGCAAGAATTGTTCAATGTGGCAATCTTTTTTCTTTTTTTTTTGTCGGAATTAATAACTTTGATGTTGTATTGATCGTTGTGTCATTGGAATCAGGAATGGTAGGGGGAGTGGGGGTTAAGGGGGGGGTATGCATGGCCGGAGGGACAGGATGCACAGGTGGTGGGAGTGGCACTGGAATGGGTGGCTCTCAGTCAGGTGGCTCTCAGTGCCAGAGGAGAGGATGAGAAGGAATGGTGTCATATGTTTCACATTTACTTACGGAGGTTGAAGGGATCGGCCTTATGTTGTCTGTCGTTACAAGGTGGTCGTTGTTATCAAGACGGTTGGTCTGTGGCGTCTGTGGTCCCTTTAAACCTGGGCGAATTTCCCGCCACTGCGAATTTCGAAAACGTCCGCCGCCGCCACGCTCACGTCGGGGGAATATATTTACGTTTTGTTTACAGTTCATTTCGGGCGACGTTCCTCCACGTTCCTCGACGTTCCCCGGCCGCGTGCAGGAGATTGGCACGCAAGGGGTTACGCTGGCCCGGCCGTGGGGCGAGACGGCGTTGCCAGAGCCAGGGTCACGGATGCCAGGAGCTCGTTCGTCATCGTTGCCAGGGCGGGTGGGGGCCCTGTGGGGAAGGCCGGGGGGGAGGGGGGCGTCTGGAGGGGGGCGCGGCGCGTGCTGGGTCGCCGGCCGCTCGTAAAACGGAGGCGCTAACCTGTGGATCGGCGCCGATGCTCTCCGCTCTTTGGGTTGATGGGCACGTCCGGGGTCCTGGGGGAGGGGGGTGGGTGACGTGTTTGAGCTTTGTGGGCGCGGGGGGGGGGGGCTGTCTGAAGGAGGGTGCGAATGGGCGGGCGTAGCGGGCGTTTCTCTTGCACTGGCCATTCAGCGGCGTCGGGGGAGCGAGCGGTCGCGGCGCCCGCGGGTATTTCCACTCCCGCCGCGACGCGAGGTGACCCGCGCCCCCTGACGGCCCGTTACGGTAAGTCGGCGTGATCCCCGGCTGAGCCCCGCGTGCCCGGGACCCTCGCCCGCGCCGCGCCCCTCGCCGTCTCCGCCGCTCTCCTCGCGGCCGCGCCTCGGCACCAGCGTCGTGGCGCCCGTCCGTGTCCCCGCGACCGCTTGATGCCGTGCACGAGCGGTCTTGTCGTTCCTCGTGCCCCGCCGATGCCACGAGCGCCTCTGCTGTCGCTCGCCGTGTCGTCCCGTTTCTGCTGTCGCTCGCCGTGTCGTCCCGCTTATCTAGTGCCGCCGCGACCGCCGCTCCCGTGCCACTCGCGGCCTCTCCGCTTATCGGATTCCGCATCTCGCCTTCTCGATTCGCCGTTCGAGAAAACCGCTCTGAGGCTGCCAGTGGCCCGTGAAGTGGCGTACGCGCGTGCGTGCTAATCGGCGGCCTAATTAAAAGTTATCACGAGGCGTACGAGCTCACGTGCATACCTGGGGCGGCGTGGAGCGTGCGGGCGGGTGCGCGAGTGCAGTAATGACACGGCGGCCGGAGCTGCTGCTGCTGGAGGTGTCGGTGCCAGTGCCAGATCAGTGCCGGGGTGGGTCGCGCTGGCCCGGGACGCTCCTCGCCCGCACCGCCGCCTCGCCGTCCGCCGCCCCTTCGCCCCCGCCGCTCGTGCAGGCCGCGGCGCCTCGCCCTCCCGGTGGTCGCAGGCGGCGCAGCGTGCGGGACCGGGCCCGAGTCCGCCCTTCGTGCAGGTGTCTGTGCTGTGTTGTGTGGGGCAGTGTGCGCGGCCAGGTCAGGTGTGTGTGCTGCGACCCGACCTCGCAAAGGCTGCGCTGCCCGCCGTCTCGTGGCTCCGCTGGACCTCTGCTCGCCTCGCTCGGGGGAACCGCTTTGGTGTAGGCAGCGTGAGAGAGAGAGAGAGAGAGAGAGAGAGGAGAGAGAGAGAGAGAGAGAGAGAGAGAGAGAGAGAGAGAGAGAGAGAGGAGAGAGGAGAGAGGAGAGAGGAGAGAAAAGGAGAGAGGGAGAGAGTGAGAGAGGGAGAGAGAGAGAGAGAGAGAGAGAGAGAGAGAGAGAGAGAGAGAGAGAGAGAGAGAGAGAGAGAGAGAGAGAGAGAGAGAGAGAGAGAGAGAGAGAGAGAAATGAAAACGAATTGCATGTACACAAAGTCCGTGTCTGCTTCTGCCTATGTCGTAGGCCTACATGTGCTTCATTTCCCCCAAAGGAATCGCATCTTCCTTTTGATACACGATTCGAATTTGTCATCACACGCGCTTCGTTGCCCAAAAGTGATTGTATCTTTTGATGTATTAGATTTGTTTTTTTGTGTGTGTACCCCATCTTGTGTAATGTTGAACGTACGCTCTCATACACGTTCAATCGTGGATGTGTATTGCGCGTGAATGTTGCAGTGCGTACGGCCGCGGCGAGGAGCTGCTACGTAAATGGTTGTGAGAAGTTGCAGGCAGGGAGGTGTCGTGGAGGGCATGCTGGTCCTGGGAGGGGAGGGGAGAAGGAGGGAGGGAAGGAGGGTGGGAGGGAGAAAGAGTTGGAGGGAGGGAGGGAGGGAGAGGTGGAGGGAGGGAGGGAGGGAGAGAAAGAGTAGGTGACTTGAGTGAGAGAGGGAAGGAGGGAGGGAGAGAGGAGGAAGAGAGAGAGAGAGAGAGAGAGAGGAAGGGAGAGAGAGGAGAGAGAGAGAGAGAGAGAGAGAAAGAGGGAAGGAGAGAGATAGAGAGAGAGAGAGAAGGAAAGAGAGAAAGAGGGAAGGAAAGAGAGAGAGAAAGAGGGAAGGAAAGATAGAGAGAGAGAAGGAAAGAGAGATAGAGAGAGAGAAGGAAAGAGAGATAGAGAGAGAGAGAGAGAGAAAGGTGGCGGACCCGGACGCTGCCACGGGATGCTGGTCGGTGGACCTTACCACCAGACTCAACCTCTGTCCTGGCTCGGTGTCGGGAGTCGGTCGTGGTGCCGTCGAAGAGGGTGGGGGAGGGGTGGGGGTGGGGGTGGGGGGTGGGGGGAGTGGGCGTCTGCTGCCTGTTGGATGAGAGGGGAGTGGGAGTGGAGGTGGGGAGGGG
>NC_091554.1:46583644-46591144 GCF_042767895.1 Penaeus vannamei | reverse complement strand
CTTTCCCTCTCTCCCTTCCCCATTTTCCCCCTTCTCTCTTCCCTCCCTTACCCACCTTCCCCTGTACCCATCCCTTTAGCTCCCTTCCCCCCACCTGCGCCACTTTCCCTCCCTCCTTTTTACTCCCTTTCCTCCCCTTTGCTCCCTTCCCCATCCCCCTTCAACCCTCCCCCCTTATCCTTATCCCTCCCTTTCGCTCCCTTCCTTCCCTCCCTTCCCCCCTATCCACCTTATCCCTCCCTTTCGCTCCCTTTCCCTCCCTCCCTTCCCTCCCCCCTCTCTTACCTGCGCCCCTTTCTGTTATTGGATGCAACCTTACATTGTCTCGCACGAAATTGCGGGCGTTAAAACTAATGCAGCCACACATTACGCCCGGGTTTATGGGCCGTTGTCGCGGAGTGTGTGTAGATTACGCCCACGTTGTGAGATTTTACCCTTCTTTCTCTCTCTTTCTCGCTTTCTCTCTCTCTTTCTCGATTTCTCTCTTTCTCGCTTTCTCTCTCGATTTCTCGATTTCTCTCTCGATTTCTCTCTCTCTCGATTTCTCTCTCGATTTCTCTCTCGATTTCTCTCTCTCTCTCTACCTGTCTCTCTCTCTCTCTCTCTCTCTCTCTCTCTCTCTCTCTCTCTCTCTCTCTCTCTCTCTTACTCTCTCTTACTCTCTCTCTCTCTCTCTCTCTCTCTCTCTCTCTCTCTTACTCTCGCTTTCTCTTTTTCTTTTTCTCTGTCTTTCTCTGTCTTTCTCTCTTTCTCCAATTCAGCCTTCTCCTCCCATCAACCCTCCTCCTAATACCCTTGCCCCCCCCCCCCACTGCCTTTTCCTTCTTAATCTTCCTCTTAACCCCATCCTTCCCCTCCTCTTTACCCCTCCTTCCTCCACTTTACCCCCTCCTTTCCCTCCTCCTAACCCTTCCCTCCTCTTAACCCTGTCCTTCCCCTCCTCTTAACCCTGTCCTTCCCCTCCTCTCTACCCCCATCTTCCCCTTCCTTCCCTCCCCCTCCTTTTTAACCCCCCCTCCTTCCCCTCCTCCCTCCCCCTCCCCCTCCTTTTTAACCCCTCTCCTTCCCTCCCTCCCCCTCCCCCTCCCCCTCTTTCGATTAATTAGGATTTCGCGTCCGGGCCGAGACCTTGTTTTCCTCGGCCGTTGTCGTCACGGAGCTAAAACCTTTCCTCGGGTAGATTAGCGGCGAAGCGGGTAGAATGTTCAGCGGCTCCCCCTCCCCCCTGCCCCCTGCCCCCTGCCCCCTCCCTGTTTATCCTTCATCCCTTCTCTTGCTTCTTTCCTTCTCTTCCTTCTTTCCTTCCTTGATTTCTTTTTCTTTTCCTTTCTCTTCCTTGATTTCTTTTCTCTTCTTCTCTTTTTTTCATCGCCCCTCTCTCCTCCTTTTTTTCTCTCGTTTCTCCCCTTCTTCTTTCTTCCACGGATCCGCCCTCCATCTTTCCTTCCTCCCTTCTCCCTCTCTTCTGTCCCCTCTTACTTCCACTCCTCTTCCCCTCTCCTCCTCTCCCTTTCTTCACGTCTCGTCCCCTCTGTCCCTCTCCTTCCCCCTCTTACTTCCACTCCTCTCCCCCTCTCCTCCTCTTCCTTTCTTCCCCTCTCGTCCCCTCTGTCTCTCTCCCCTCTCTCCTCCCCCCTCTTACTTCCACTCCTCTCCCCCTCCTCCTTTCCATTTCTTAGGATTCTCGTCCCCTCTGTCCCTCTCCTTCCCCCTCTTACGTTGTCGTCAGAGCTAAACCTCTCCTCCTTTCCATTTCTTCGGCGAAGCGGTCCCCTCTGTCAGCGGCTCTCCCTCCCCCTCTTACTTCCACTGCCCTCTGCCCCCTCTCCTCCTTTCCATTTCTTCCTCTCATCCCCTCTGTCCCTCTCCTTTCACTTCCCCTCTCCCTTTCTTTTCTCGTCCCCTCTATCCCTCTCCTTTCCCTCTCCCTCTCTCCTCCCCCTCTTACTTCCACTCCTCTCCCTTTCTTCCCTCTGTCCCTCTCTCTTTCCCTTTCTCCTCTGTCCTCCCCCCTTTCTTCCCCTTCTCGTCCCCTCTGTCCGCTCTCCATTTCCCTCTTCCCTCTCTCTCCCTCTCTCTCCCTTTCTTCCCCTCTGTCCCTCTCCTCTTCCCCTCTCCTCCTCTCCCTCTGTCCCCTCTCCTTTTCCCCTCTGTCCCTCTCTCCCTCCCCCTCTTACTTCCACTCCTCTCCCTTTCTTCCCCTCTGTCCCTCTCCTTTCCCTTTCCCCTCTCTCCTCTCTCCTCCCTCCTCCCCTCTCGTCCCCTTTGTCCCTCTCGTCCCTCTCCTTCCCTCTCCCCTCTCTCCTCCCCTCTGTCCACGATCTTGCTACGTGTTGCACTGAAACGGGAGCCCCGGTCTCGGCTTCTCAGGTTGCAACAGTTTTCGGCGGTTGCGGGCGCGGGACTGGCGGGGGGTGGGGGTGGGGGGGGGATTCTCTGCTTTCGAGGGGCGGCGGGGTGGAGGGGTGGAGAGGGGAGTGTTTTTTTGGGGGTGGAGAGGAGGAGGGAGTATTTTTTGAGGAAGGGTTTTGAGGGGTGAGGGTATTTGGGGAAGGGTTTTTTAGGGGTGGGGTTTGTTCTCTTTTGTTCTTTCTCTTTTTTGGATTACCGTCAGCTGCCTTCTCTCTCTCTCTCTCTCTCTTTCTCTTTCTCTTTCTCTTTCTCTCTCTCTCTCTCTCTCTCTCTCTCTCTCTCTCTCTCTCTCTCTCTCTCTCTCTCTCTCTCTCTCTCTCTCTCTCTCTCTCTCTCTCTCTCTCTTATTCTCTTTCTTTAATTATTTCTTTTTCTGTTGCTTCTCTTTTCCTTTTCTTGCTCCCATTTCTTTTTCTTTCTCCTCTTCCTCCACCACCACTTTCCCCCTTTCCTCTACCTTCTCCTCCTCCCGTTTCTCCTTCTCCTTCATTCGCGTCTTCTCGTTCTCTCTGACCTTCTGTTTAATCGAAATTTCGACGTTAGAAAACCGTCGCCGATGACGCACCGAACGCTAATCTGTCTCTTTCTTTCTTTCTCTCGCTCTCTTTCTTTCTTTCTCTCGCTCTCTTTCTTTCTTTCTTTCTTTCTTTCTTTCTTTCTTTCTTTCCTTCTTTTACTCTCTTTCTCTCTAAGTTTCTTTCTTTCTTTCTCTCGCTCTCTTTCTTTCTTTCTTTCTCTCGCTCTCTTTCTTTCTTTCTTTCTTTCCTTCTCGTACTCTCTTTCTCTCTTTCCTTCTTTCTTTCTCTCGCTCTCTTCTTTCTTTCTCTCACTTTCTTTTTTCTCTCTCAATCTTTCTTTCTTTCTCTCAATCTTCTCTCTCTCTCTCTCTCTCTCTCTCTCTCTCTCTCTCTCTCTCTCTCTCTCTCTCTCTCTCTCTCTCTCTCTCTCTCTCTCTCTCTCTATCTCCCATATTCTCTTTATTTAATTATTTATTTTTCTGGTACTTCTCTTTTCCTTTTCTTGCTGCCATTGTCTTTTTCTTTCTCCTCTTCCTCCACCACCACTTTCCCCCTTTCCTCTACCTTCTCCTCCTCCCGTTTCTCCTTCTCCTTCATTCGCGTCTTCTCGTTCTCTCTGACCTTCTGTTTAATCGAAATTTCGACGTTAGAAAACCGTCGCCGAAGACGCACCGAACGCTAAACCGTCTCTTTATTTCTTTCTTTCTCTCGCTCTCTTTCTTTCATTCTTTATTTATTTATTTACATATTTATTTATTTATTTATTTCCTTCTTTTACTCTCTTTCTCTCTTTCTTTCTTTCTTTCTCTCGTTCTCTTTCTTTCTTTCTTTCCTTCCTTCCTTCCTTCCTTCTTTCTTTTACTCTCTTTCTCTCTCTGTTTCTTTCTTTCTTTCTCTCACTATCTTTCTTTTCTTCTTTCTTTTTCTCTCTTTCTTTATTTCTTTTTCTCTTTCTCACCCTCTCTCTCTCTTTATTTCTTTTTCTCTTTCTCACCCTCTCTCTCTCCCTTCCTTCCTTCCTTCCATCTTACGTCCAGCCTCCTTCGCGTGATTAAAACGACGTAATGGGCTCGAGGTGAAGCATTAAGGTCGTAATTGTCCTCTTAAGAAGATTCGTTTGTAGCGTTTCGGAGTTTCGTGGCGTTTCGTGGTTGTGGAGTCTCGTAGGATATCCGAGTTTCGTTTCGTAGGATTTCGTAGTTGTGGAGTTTCGTAGGATATCGGAGTTTCGTTGGATTTCGGATTTTCGTTTCGTGGCGTTTCGTAGTTGTGGAGTTTCGTAGAGTTTCGGTATTCCGTTTCGTGGTGTTTCGCAGTTTCGTTTCGTGTGGTTTCGGAGTTTGGGAGTTTCGTAGGATTTCGGAATTTTTGTGGCGTCTTGAAATTTTTGTGGCGGTTCGGAATGTCTTTTCGGGTATTTTTTTCATGGCATTTTGCAATTTTTCGGAGCATTTCGGTAAGATTTCGGAGCTTTTCGGGTATTTTTCGCTACGTGTCGGAATTTCCGCGGCCTTGTAGTAACTCCGTGGCATTTCCTTCCATTGATTTCCGCAGCGTTTCGCCATTTCGCGAACGCTGTGACGAGCGCACTGGCCGCCCCAAACACGTTCTAATCACGTTCGAGACCCGGGAAGCCGCGCCCCTCGAGAGCACTCCGGGTAAGCCGCCCTTGGGTCTCTCCCGCCGGCGTCGTGCTGCCCCGAGGGAGACTCCGGGGTGGGGGGGATTCTCTGCTTTCGGGGGGGCGGCGGGGGTGGAGAGGGGGATTATTTATTTATTTATTTTTTTTTGGGGGGGAGGGGGTATTTGTAGTTTTTTTCTTTCTTTCTTTCTTGGAGGGGGGGGGGGGCGAGGAGGCCGGCGGGGGTCGGTTTCGTGGGCTGAGTAGGGGCTCGTCGGGTTCCTGGCGTGGAGTGTAGGGTGTACGCACGCATTGCATACATATACACTTATACGTGCATACACGCTTGCATGCACACACGCGTACATACAGACACGTTTACATGCACACACGCATACATATACACACGAATACATATACACACGCATACATACGTACACGCATACATATATACAGGCATACATATATACATGCATGCATACATACATGCATGCATACACACACACACACACACACATCGAAATGCACATACACAGACATGAATTGAGAGAGAGAGGGAGAGAAGGAAAGATAGAGGGAGAGAAGGAAAGATAGAGGGAGAGAAGGAAAGATAGAGGGAGAGAAGGAAAGATAGAGGGAGAGAAGGAAAGATAGAGGGAGAGAAGGAAAGATAGAGGGAGAGAAGGAAAGATAGAGGGAGAGAAGGAAAGATAGAGGGAGAGAAGGAAAGATAGAGGGAGAGAAGGAAAGATAGAGGGAGAGAAGGAAAGATAGAGGGAGAGAAGGAAAGATAGAGGGAGAGAAGGAAAGATAGAGGGAGAGAAGGAAAGAGAGAGGGAGAGAAGGAAAGAGAGAGAAAGAGAAGGAAAGAGAGAGAAAGAGAGAGAGAGAGATGAAGAGAGAGGGAGAGAAGGAAAGAGAGAGAGAGAGAGAGAGAGAGAGAGAGAGACAGAGACAGACAGACAGAGAGAGAGACAGAGAAACAGAGAGAGAGAGAGAGACGGCGTCCGCAGCCCCGACCGGCCGCGGCGCACCTCAATCAAGCTGTCCCATTAACAAAGCAACGAATGGCCGCGAAACCCGAGAGTCCGCCAAACTTTTCGCGAGCAGTTTCTCAACCGCGCGAAGAAGAAGGAGGAGAAGAAGAAAGAGTGACGAAAGGAGAAGAAAAAAAGGGACGAAAGGGGAAGTGGGGGGATGGGGAGGGAGGGGGGAAGGAGGGTAGGGAGAAGAAAAAGTGACGAAAGGGGAAGTGGGGGGATGGGGAGGGAGGGAGGGAAGGAGGGGTAGGGAGGGATAGGGAGGGAGGGGAGATAAAAAAGAAATTGTGAAGGAGAGGTTTTATGCTTTTGTTTAATAAGGAAGGTTAGAGGAGTGACTTTCTCATTCTCATTCTTCTTCTTTTTTTCATTTCTCTCTCTTCCTCGTTTCTTGCTTTCAGTCCCATCTTCCCCCTCTCTATCCCCTGTCCCCTTCCCCCCCCCCTCTAACCCCTCCCGCTTCCAAAAATGGGTGGCGAGAGGTGGGCGGGGGGGGGGCGGGGGTTAAGGGAGGTTGACGTGGGGGGGGGGGTCTTTTGGTCCCCTTTAAGTGTTCTGTTATTTCAAATATTTTCCTTTCTTTTTTAATTTCTTTTTTAATTTCATTTATTTATTTTATGTTTATTTATTTTTTTTTTGTTTTTGTTTTTTTAATTTCATTTATTTTATTTTTTATTTTTTGTGTGTGTTTATTTGTTTGTTTATTTATTTTATTTGTGATTCCCCAATGTTATTGTTATTGCAAGTACGGCCGCCCCGAAGTCCGAATGCAGCGATTCGGACGCGGTGGCGAACGGGGCCATTTTTCGTTCATTTTCTCGTTCATGGATTGAGTTCATGGCGTTCGCTCTGGCACAGGTGATCCCCTCCCCCCCCCTTCCCCTCCTTCCCCTCTCCCCTCTCCCCTCGTCCCCTTCCGCCCGCCTATTCTCTTCCCCTTACTCCCCTCGCTTCTCTCCCTCGTCCCCTTCCCTCTCCCTCGTCCTTCCTCTCCTCCCCTCGTCCCCTTCCCCTCTCCCCTCGTCCCCTTCCCCTCTCCCTCGTCCCCTTCCCTCTCCCTCGTCCCTTCCCCTCTCCCCTCGTCCCTTCCCCTCTCCCCTCGTCCCCTCTCCCCTCGTCCCCTTCCCCTCTCCCTCTCCCCTCGTCCCCTTCCCCTCGTCCCCTTCCCCTCTCTCTCTCCCTCGTCCCCTTCCCCTCTCCTCGTCCCCTTCCCTCTCTCCCTTCTCCCTCTCTCCCCTTCCCTCTCCCCTCGTCCCCTTCCCCTCTCCCCTCTCCCCTCGTCCCCTTCCCCTCTCCCCTCGTCCTCCTTCCCTCTCCCCTCTCCCCTCGTCCCCTTCCCCTCTCCCCTCGTCCCCTTCCCCTCTCTCCTCGTCCCCTTCCCTCTCTCTCGTCCTTCCTCTCCCTTGTCCCCTTCTCCCTCGTCCCCTTCCTCCTCTCCCCTTTCCCTCTTCCCTCTCCCCTCGTCCCTTCCCTCTTCCCTCGTCCCTCTCCCTCTCCCCTCTCCCCTCTCCCCTCGTCCCCTTCCCTCTCCTCGTCCCTTCCCCTCTCCCCTCGTCCTCTTCCTCTCCTCGTCCCCTTCCCTCCCCTCCCTCTCTCCCCTCTCCCCTCTCCCCTCGTCCCCTTCCTCCTCGTCCCCTTTCCTCTCCCTCGTCCCCTCTCCCCTCTCCCCTCTCCCCTCGTCCCCTTCCCCTCTCCTCGTCCCCTTCCCTCTCCCCTCTCCCTCGTCCCCTTCCCTCTCCTCGTCCCCTTCCCTCTCCCTCGTGTCCCTCCTTCCCTTCCTCTCCCCTCGTATTTTCTCCCTCGTCTTTCCTCTCTCCCTCGTCCCCTTCCCTCTCTCTCCCTCTCGTCCTCTCCCTCGTCCCCTTCCCCTCTCCCTCGTCCCCTTCCCCTCTCCCCTCTCCCTTCCCTT
>NC_091554.1:46566144-46576144 GCF_042767895.1 Penaeus vannamei | reverse complement strand
TGAGGGATGGAGGGGGGTAAGGGGATGGGGGCAGGGGGTGGAAGGGTGAGATGGGAAGGGAGAGAGGAGAGGGGAGGGGAAAGGGTGGAAGGGTGAGGGGGAGAGGAGAGCAGGGGGAGATTGGAAGGGAGAGGAGGGAGGGTGGAAGGGTGAAGGAGAGGGATGGAAGGGGGAGAGGAGAGTGGGGGTGAAATGGGAAGGGAGAGGGGAGGAGGGGAAGGGAAAGGGGTGGAAGGGTGAGGAAAGGGGTGGAAGGGGGAGGGAAGAGAGGAAAGGAAAAAAATAAATAAGGATAAGGACAAGGAGAGCGCGAAGGAAAAGCGAACAAGGACAATAGAAGAATGAGGAAATATCAAGCAAGGACAAGGAGAGAATGAAGGAGAGATAGAGAAAGAATGAGAGAGAGAACAAACAAGAATTTTAAAAAAGCGAATGAGGAATGCTTAAGCAAGGACACAGAAGAGAGGAGGAGGAAGCCACAAGGGGAGGAGAGAGAGAGAGAGAGAGAGAGAGAGAGAGAGAGAGAGAGAGAGAGAGAGAGAGAGAGAGAGAGAGAGAGAGAGAGAGAGAGAGAGAGAGAGAGAAGAGGATCGAAGCAATAATTAGAGAGAGTGAAGAGAAATGCGAATAGGGGAATGAGGAACTCGGAGACACGGGCGCCGTCGTAGTTAAGGCGGCTGCCAGGGCGTCGTAAGGGTGAAAGGGTCTAAAGAAAAGGGTGAAAGGGAGGGAGAGAGAGAGAGAGAGAAAGGAGAGACAGGTTAATGGACGAGAGAGATGTGGAGATAAAAAGGGAAAGAGAGAGAGGGAGGATAGAGATGTAATGGTGAAAAGTGGGAGGGAGAGAGGAGATAGATTTAAGGGTGAAAGGGTGGGAAGAAAAGGGTGAAAGGGAGGGAGAGAGAGAAGGAAAGGAGGGGAAGGTTAGTGGACGAGAGAGATGGGGAGATAAAGAGGGGGGGGAGAGAGAGAGAGAGGATAGAGATGTAATGATGAAAAGTGGAAGGGAGAGAGGAGAGAGATTTAAGGGTGAAAGGGTGGAGATAAAAGGGTGAAAGGGAGAGAGAGAAAAGAGAGAAAAATTGATGGACCAGAGAGATGTAAGAGTGAAAGGATGGAGATGGAGAGGGGGGAAAGAAGAGAGAGAAAAGGAGAGAAAAATTATTAGGCAAGAGAGAGGTAAGGGTAAAACGGTGATGAGAAAAAGGATGAAAGGGAGAGAGAGAGAGGAAGGAGAAATTGGTTAATAAACGAGAGAAATGTAAGCGCGAAAGGATGGAGGATAAAAAGTGAAATGGAGAGGAAGAATAAAAAGAGAAAAGGGTTAATGAACGAGAAAGAGGGAAAAAAATACCACCAGAAGAAAGAAAAGAGGAAGGGAAACTCGCGGGACGATGGCACAGCGGAGTGCCATAGGCCGGCACCGCGGGAGAGTTGCACGGCTTAATTAAAACATCGGGAAACGCAGATACAGGCCGGCGGAGGGGTGAGGGGGGGGTGGGGGTGGGGGAGAAGGACCAGCGTGGAAGAGGGGGGTGGGAGGAGGGGGATGTGGAAGATTGGGGGGGTAGGGAGGAGGGGGAGAGGTAATGTCACTGATCACCATCATTCCGATAATCAGAGTGCGGACGGCGGGTAGTTGCTCCCTGTCCCCCTCCCCCCGTCCCTCTCACCCTCCCTCCTTCTTCCCTCCCTCCTTACACCCCCTCCCCCTTCCCCCCCTTCCACCCCCTCCCCCAAGGCCTCGAGCACCCCCTTTTCGCCGGGGGTTTTCGCATCTGGCGGGATGATGGAGATGTTTTTTCCGATAATGGAATGCCGGATCGCTGGGCCGCGCGCGCGCCGCCGCCGCCGCCTCCTCCCGCGCCGTCGAGATCGCAATTTGTCGTCGTTCTTTGCGGGGCCAGTTAAAGGCGGGCGCGCCTCGCGGAGGGTCTCGGGGCGCGGGAACGACCGGGAGGGAGGGAGGGAAGGAGGGAGTGAGGGAAGGAGGGGAGGAGGGAGGGAAGGAAGGAAGGAGGGGAGCGCCAGGTGTTCCCGGTGGCTTACCTGGGGGAGGGAGGGAAGGATGGGGGAGGGATGGGGAGGAGAGGGAGGGAGGGAGGGAGAGAGGGAGTGGGAAGAGTAAGAGTGGGAGGGAAGGGGAGAGAGGGAGGGAAGGGGAGAGGGGTGAGAAGGGAGGGAAGGGGAGAGGGAGAGAGGGAGGGGCGCATCTGCAGGTCGTCCATTTCAGGGCAACATTCATCACGCCTTCTTGCGGGCGGTCGCGCGGGCCGAGCGGGTTCCCTCCGCGCCCACGAGTCGCCGCCGGATCACGCGCCGCGCGGAATTCCTTCGGCGGGCGCGGAATTTGTCGGGCGGGACGGAGCCCTTCCCCCGCCCAACGCATTCGGCACGTGGGCGCCGCGGGGCCTCGCCTCCGCCCGCAGCGAGGGGCGTGAGCGGGAGGGGGGTGTCCCGACGGCGCCCAGGGGTGGAAGGGTGGGGAGAAAAAGGGGGGGAAGGGAGAGGAGAGAGAGGAAGAAGAAAAAGGATAATGGAAGGGTGGGGAGAAAAAGGGGAAAGGGGAGAGGGAGAGAGGAAAGAGAAAAAGGATAATGGACGAGAGGGATGTGAGGCTGAAAGGATTGGAGGATAAAGAGTGAAAGGGAGAAGGAGAGAGGAAACAGAAAAAAGATTAACGAACGAACGAGAGAGGAGGGAGAGGGAGATAGAAAGGGGGAGGGAGGGGCACGTGCCCTGCGGCGGGAGGCTGTCCAGGAGGGTATTTCGTGAGGGGGCTACGGCTGGAGGAGGGTTGAAGGCGGGGCTGTCCAGGAGGGTATTTCGTGAGGGGGCTACGGCTGGGGGGGGGGGGTGAGGAGGGAAAGGAGTTGGGTGATAAAGTTGCTTTATTTGCGGCGGTGCAGGTCGGAGTAGCTGGGCCGCTGCGAGAACTTTTATTCCTGCTAATTCTATTACTGCCGACCCTCCACATCCTGTTGTTGTTATTCTCCGTCCTCTTCTTCTTCTCCTTATTCTTATTCGTATTCTTATTCATATTCTTATTCTCTCCCTCCTCTTTTTCTTATTGTTATTCCTCTTCTTCGTCTTCTCCTTCCTCTTCTTCGTCTTCTTCTCCTCCTTCTTGTTATTCTTCTTCTCCTTCCTCATATTCTCCTTGTTCTCCTTCTTATCCTCCTCCTCCTCCTTCCTCTTCTTCTTTTTCTTCTCCTTCCTCATCTTCTCCTCCCTCCTCCTCCTCCTCCTCTTCTTGTTCTTTTTCTTCTCCTTCCTCTTCTTCTCCTCCCTCCTCCTCCTCCTCTTCTTGTTCTTTTTGTTCTTCTTCTTCTTCTTCCTTTTCTTAATGCTCCTTTTATTACGAGAATCTACTCCTGGTGCTGTTATCACCTCGCGTTCGTATCCGTGAGCTTTTATCTCCCGCGGCTCGGTCTTTGGCGAGAGTCTGGCTGATCACATCTCGCTCAAAGTGGGACTCACCTGCTCAGTTCTGGGACGGAGGCTTGAGTATTTTTCTCTTTTCCTCTTTTTTTCTTCTTCTATTTCCTTTCTCTTTTTCCCTTTCATCTCTTTCGTTTGTCGTGTCTCCTCTCTCTTATCCCCTCTTCTCTCTCTTCTTCCCTTTCATCTCTCTCCTCTCTCCTCTCCCTTCTCTCTTCTCCTCTCCCCTCTCCCCATTTCCCTTTCCCATCCCTTTCTCTTCCTCCATAAACCATATTCGTCTCCTTCCATTGCATTTCCTCGTTCTCCTCCTCCTCCTCCTCCTCCTCTTTCCTCTCCCTTTCTCTATCTTCTCTTTGGTCTCCTTTTATTACCCGTGTCTCCTCCTCCTTCATCATCAGCCTGCTCTCCTCTTCCTTCCTTCGCCCCCCTTTAAGAAGACGCCGGGATGCCTTTATCGCTTATTGTCTCTTAATTACCCTTTCCTCGGCCCCTTCTCCACGTCCGGTTTTCATTCTGAGGCGCGTCTTCGTGTCGTTAATATCATCCCCTCAAGGGCTTTTACCGAGCTTCCCCCCCCCCTCTCTCTCTCTCTCTCTCTCATTTCTTCTTCTTTGTCTCTTCTCTTCTTCTCTTTCTCTTTGCTTGCGGTCTTTGTTTCGTTTTTTCTTTTTTCATTGTCTAATTTTTTTTTCTATTTTTATTCTTCTTATTTCTTTTCTCCTCTCTTTTTTTCTTTCTCTTTGTTCTCTTGCCATATGTTATTTCTCTTCTGCTCTCTTTTTTTTTTCTTTCTCTTTTCTTTGTCTTGCCTTATTTTTTCTTATTTTCCCTTTCCTTTCCTCTCCTCTCCTCCTCTTTCCTCCCTTCCCCTCGCTTACTCTTCTTTTTCCTACCCTTCCCTTCCCTATCCTTCGCTCTCCTTTCCCTTCCTCCCCCCCCCCCCCTCCCCTCCCCTCCCCTCCCCTCCTCTCCCCTTCCCCCTCCTCTCCACCTCCCCCCCTCCCCCCTCTCCCCTCCCCTCCCCCCCTCATCGCCGTTGTCCCATACCTCCTTATTGGTCTTCGTCGTTGGAACAAAGGTATTTTTTCGGCCCTCTCCTCCGTTGTTCATTTTTGAGGGGGGGAAGGGGAGGGGGGAAGGGAGGAGAGTGCACCCTCCCCCCTTCCAGACACACCCCTTGTTTTGTTCCAGTAGACTTGCGTTGCGTCATGGTGGTGGGTTTTATTTTTGTTGTTGTTGCTGTTGTTTTTTTGGTGGAGTGAATGGAGGTTGTGATTTTTTTTCTTTTCTTTTCTTTTTTTCTTTTCTTTTTTCTATTTCTTTTTCTTCGTCTTCGTCTTGTCTTGTTTTCTTTTTCTTGCAGTACTTCTCCCTCTTTTATTGTATTTCCTTCTCCTCCTCCTCCTCCTCCTCCTCATCATCATCATCATCATCATCCTTCCTTCACCTACTACTTCACTATATCATTTCTTGCATGTAAATGAAAATTAAGAAATAAAAAAGATAAAAAAAAGACAAAAAAAAAAGTTCATAATTAAGAAATAAAAAGAAAAACAAAGAGAAAAAAGTAAAAAAAATGAAAATTAAGAAATAAAAAGAAAAAGGAAAAAAGTAAAGAAAAATGTTCAGGTGTATTTACTTGATCATTCTTTGTACATCTTTTTAGCTTTGCATTGTGTTGCCCAATTCCTTGTCTCGGCGCTCGTTGCATTTGCGTAGACAATGCTGTACGTCGCGGGGAGCTCTCTCTCTCTCTCTCTCTTCCTCGGTTTCGTTCTTTTATTCTTTCTTTCTCGATCTCTTTCTTTTATGCATTTTTTCTTTCTTTTATTCTCTTTCTCTTTCTTTTATTCTCTTGTTTTCTTTTATTCACTTTTCTTTCTTTTATTCTTTCTCTTTCTCGATCTCTTTCTTTTATGCACTTTTTCTTTCTCTCTCTCTCTCTCTCTCTTTTTATTCACTTTTTTTTCTTTTATTCACTTTTTCTTTCTTTTATTCACTTTCTCTTTCTTTTATTTTCTCTCTTTCTTTCATTCTCTCTCTCTCCTCTTTCCTTCCATTCCATCCTTCCTTCTTTCCCTCCCTCCATCCTTTCCCTCCCTCCTTCCCTCCATTCCCTCCCTCCCTCCCTCCTTCCCTTAAAGGAGACGGAATCGTCCGTCCTCTCGGCCAAGTTGCTGTCTTTCTCATAAAGTGATTACTCTCCTTAATGGGCCCCAGCTTCACGATTTTCTTTTATAGTCTCTCCTTCTCGTGATTCTATTTTTTTTCTTCTTTCTTTCTTTCTTTTATTCTTAGACATTTATTCTTTTATTCTCTCTCTCTTTACTCTATGTTCTTTATTTTATTCTTTTATTCTCTTTCTCTTTCTTTTTTTTATTCTCTCTCTTGATCCGCGTTCGGGACTGTGATCCACTTCAGGTCCACTTGTTGGTGGTGCCTATCTCCGCGATCAGCTGGCCTGTCTTTTCTCTCTCTCTCTCTCTCTTTCTCTCTCTCTCTCTCTCTCTCTCTCTCTCCATTCTCTCTCTCTCTCTCTTCCTCATTTTTTTGTTTGGTCCATCCTTTTCCTACTTCCTCGTCTCCTTGTTCTGTTCTTGTTCCATTTTATTTTTTCGTTTTGTCTCCTTCCATTCCTACCATTCCTTCCCTTTCCTTCCCTCCGTACCTTCTTCCATTTCCTCCATTCCCTCCCTCCCTCTTTCTTTCCTTCCCCTCCCTCCCTCCCCTCCCCTCCTCCATTTTCCTCTCCCTCCCTCCCTCCTCCTTCCTCCCCTCCATTCCCTCCCTTCCTCCTTCCCTCCATTCCCTCCCTCCCACTCTCCATTCCCTCCCCTCCATTCCCTCCATTCCCTCCCTCCCTCCTTCCCTTAAAGGAGACGGAATGGTCGTCCTCTCGGCCAGTTTTGTTCTTTTCTCTTCTTCGCAAAGTGATTCTCTCCTTAATGGGCCCCGGCTTGGGATTTCTTTTTATAGTCTCTCCTTGTCGTGATTCTATTTTTTTTTTATCTTTCTTTCTTGTTTTCTTAGACATTTATTTTGTTCTTTTATATTTTGTTACACCTTTCGATTTTTTTTTTTTTTTTTTTTTTTTTTTTTTTTTTTTTTTTTACCTTGTTCTTTTTTTGTGGGGTTTTGAGGTTTTATTTCGTGATTTTTTTTGCCCGGTCTGTTCTTGATCCCCGTTCGGGACTGTGATCCACTTCAGGTCCACTTGTTGGGGGTGCCTATCTCGGCGATCAGCTGGCCTGCCTTTTCTCTCTCTCTCTCTCTCTTTCTCTCTCTCTCTCTCTCTCTCTCTCTCTCTCTCTCTCTCTCTCTCTCTCTCTCTCTCTCTCTCTCTCTGTCTCTCTCTCTCTCTCTCTCTCTCTCTCTCTCTCTCTCTCTCTCTCTCTCTCTCTCTCTCTCTCTCTCTCTCTCTCTCTCTCTCTCTCTTTTCTCTTTTCTCTTTTCTCTTTTCTCTTTTTCTCTCTTCTCTTCTCTCTTCCACTTTCTCTTTTTTCTTCTCTCATTTCTCTTCTCTCTCTTCGTTTCTCTTTGCAGTTTGTGTTACATATTTCTCATTGTTGAATTTTTCTGTTTTTAATTTTCTCAGCTCCCTCTCGTTCCCCCCCCCCTGCCCGCCGCCCCCCCCCCCCTAAGTTACTCTGCATATTGCTTTTACATAGGCTTGTCTTGCTGGGAATGATGCAGCAAGGGCGGGGGAGCAGGTGGGGGGTGGGGGTGGGGGTGGGGGTGGGGGGTAGTAGAGGGGAGGGGTGTAGGGGTGAGGGAGCTAGGGGGTTTGTTTGGTAGAGTAGGGGGTAGGGGGTAAGTGGGAAGAAGGGGGAGGGGTAAGGGGGTAGGGGTAGGTTGGTAGAGGGGGTAGGGGGTAAGTGGGGAGAGGAGGGTAGGGGTAGGGGGTAGGTTGGTAGGGAGGTGGGGGGTAAGGAGAGAAAGATGCAGGTTCTAAAAATCGTTAGCAGTATGAGAGGACTGGGTGGGGGTGGGGGTAGGGAGTGACGCGGGCGGGGTGGGTGGATGGGCGGAAAGAAGGGTGAGGGTAGAGGGGGTTGGGGATGAGGGTGGGGATGGGAGAAGGAGATGCGGGCGTGTTTGTCGCTCATTGATATGTGTGTCCGCGTGTCTCAGGGCGTGCGGGGGAGGGTGGTGGGAGGGGGTGAAAAGTGGAAGGGAGAGAGGGAGGGATGGCGGTGAGAGAGGGTGGAGGGGGGGGAGAGATAGAAAGAGAGAGAGAGGATGGGAGATGTTGGGGCGATAGGGTGGAGGGGAGATGTTGGGGCGAGAGGGAGAGGGGAAGTGGGGGAGGGAGGGGGAAGTGGGGGTTGGTGGGCGTCGCGTCGGGCCGTGAGCGATGGGCGGCGGACGGTGGGCGCTGGGAGATGACAGGTCGGAGATGCGACTTCGTTAACCGGTGATGGAGGCGATAGGGAAGCTGTCGGCCAACGGGGAGAGAAAGAGGAGGTGGGAGGGGGGAAAAAAACGAAAACAAAGATAGGAGAAAGAGAGAGAGGGGAGGGAGGGAGAGAGGGAGTGAGTGATTGAGAGAGTGAGTGAGTGAGTGAGTGAGTGAGTGAGTGAGTGAGTGAGTGAGTGAGTGAGTGGTGGTGAGTGAGTGAGTGGTGAGTGAGTGAGTGAGTGAGTGAGTGAGTGAGTGAGTGAGTGAGAGAGAGAGAGAGAGAGAGAGAGAGAGAGAGAGAGAGAGAGAGAGAGAGAGAGAGAGAGAGAGAGAGAAAAAAAGAGAGAGAGAGAAAAGAGAGAGACAGAAAAAAAAAGAGAGAGAGAGAGAGAGAGAAAGAGAAAGAGAAAGAGGTAGAGAGAGGAGGATGAAGAAGTAAAAGGGAAAAATAAGGATGACGGAGAGAGAGAAGGAAAAGAAAGAAAAAAAACGAGAGAGGGGGAAACGACAAAGAAAGAACGGGCGGGGATAAAGGAAGCAGTAATGAAGGGGTTTGCGAAAGAAGAGAGAGAGATGGAGAGAATGGAGGGAGAGGCGTGCGAGGGGAAGCGAAAGGAGGACGAGAGAATGAGACGAGGGGAGGAAGAAGAGGAAAGGAGGGAGAGGGTGGGTGGGGGACGGAGGAAGAGGAGGAGGAGGGAGAGAGAGGGAGGAGGAGAAGGAGGAGGAGGAGGGAAGAGAGAGGGAGGAAGATGAGGGGAGAGAGAGGGAGGAAGAGGAGGAGGGGAGAGAGAGGGAGGAAGAGAAAGAGGGGAGAGAGAGGGAGAAAGAGGAAGGTAGGGATGGAGGAGGAGGGGAGAGAGGGGGAGGACAAGAAAGGAGGAAGGGTTCGAGGGGGTGGAGGGGGAGGGGGAGGGGGAGCCGCGATTCATCTCCCCTCCAGAATCTCGGAGAGTGTCTTGGCGAACTCGAGGGGAAAAGGGCGAGCAGGGGGTGGGAGGAGGGGGGAGCGATGCCCTCGGGATGGGAGAGTTGGGGACGGATGCTGATGGCGGGGGGCGGGGCGGGGTGGGGGTGGGAGGGGTGTCTTGGTCTGCCTCTCGCGGGGACGGCGGGGCAAGGGTATCGGGTTAGTGAGTCGAAGGATGAGAGTGAGAATGAGAGTGTGAGTGAGTGAGAGTAAGAGAAAGTGTGAGTGTGAGTGACTGTCAGAGGGTGAGTGAGAGTGAGTGAATGAGAGAGAGAGAGTGAGTAAGTGAGAGTGAGTGAATGAATGAGAGAGAGAGAGAATGAGAGAGAAAGAGAAGAAAAGAGAGAGAGAGAGAGAGCAAACAGACAGACAGACAGACAGACAGACAGACAGAGAGACGAACAAGAGAGAATCCACCACCTACCTATCAATAGATCCGCATCTACCTGTACACTTACCCAACTACCCGTATAAGACCCACTCCCCATACGCACATTACGTCGACACACACCACCTCATCCCGGGCGCAAAAAGGGTTAATAGTCGAGTGATCCGCGTGATTTGGGCGACGTCCCCGCAGCCGTTGAGGACGGGGAGGTCGGCGTGGATGCTGCGTGGATGCTGCGGCTAATGTGGCTAATTACCTCGAGGATGCTGCGTGGATGCTGCGGCTAGGGTGGCTAATTACCTCGAGGATGCTGCGTGGATGCTGCGGCTAATGTGGCTAATTACCTCGAGGATGATGCGGAGATGCTGCGGCTAATGTGGCTGATTACCTCGAGGATGATGCGGAGATGCTGCGGCTAATGTGGCTGATTACCTCGAGCGTGCTGTGTGGATGCTGCGTGGATGCTGCGGCTAATGTGGCTAATGTGGCTAATTACCTCGAGGATGATGCGGAGATGCTGCGGCTAATGTGGCTAATTACCTCGAGGATGATGCGGAGATGCTGCGGCTAATGTGGCTGATTACCTCGGGGATGCTGCGTGGATGCTGCGGTTAATTACCTCGAGCGTGCTGCGTGGATGCTGCGGCTAATGTGGCTAATTACCTCGAGCGTTTTAAGCGTGATTTGCGAGGGCGTCGGATCGGGGGAATCTGCGGTTGGGTTGGGGTTGGGTTGATTGGAATTGGAAGCGGTTGGAAGGGGAGGGGGGTGTAGATTTTATGTCTGTCTGTTTGTCTGT
>NC_091554.1:46546144-46561144 GCF_042767895.1 Penaeus vannamei | reverse complement strand
GTGGGGATCGGAGAAAGGAGGAGGAGGAGGAGGGAGAAAAGGAGAAGAATAAGGAGGAGGCTAAGGATGAGGTGAGGAGAGAGGAGAGAAGAAGGAGGGGGGAGAGGAATGGGAGAAGAAGGAGGGAAGAGAGGAATGGGAGAAGGAGAAGGAGGAGGTCTGAAAAGAGGAGAGAGTGTGGAATCGAAGAAGGAGGAGGAGGAGGAAAAGGAGAAGGAGGAGAAGGGATAAAAGCGTGAAATATATATATATATAGGAAGAGAGGAGAGAGCAGGCGAAGAACCCAGTAAAAATTATTACGTCTCTGAATATTCGCCCAAGAAATAAAAAAGAAAAAGAGAGGAAAGAAAGGTAAGAAAAAGACATTTAAGACATGGCGGAATGACAGGAAGGCGAAAGGGGTGTTATAAATACGAGGTCGGATGCGAAGAGGAGGTGGAGAAGGAGGAAGAGGAGGAGGAGGAGGGAGAGGGAGGAGAAAGAGGAGGAGGAGGGGGAGGAAGTAGAGGAGGAGGGAGTGGAAGGGGGAGGAGGGAGAGGGAGGAGGAGGAAGAGGAGAAGGAGGGGGAGAGGAAGAGGAGGGAGAGAGTTAGAGAAAGAGGAAGAGAGGGAGGAAGGGGGAAAGAAAAAGAAGAGGAGGAGGAAAAGGAGAAGAAGAAGAGGAGGAGGAGGAGAAAGCAGGAGGAGAAGAAGAAGAAGAAGAAGAGGAGGCGGCGCATCTGCAAGTCCTCCGGTAATGCAAGGAGCAACGGACGAGAGGCGGTAAAAAAAAAAAAAAAAAAGAAGAGGGGAAATGGCGAGAGGCCGTTACGAAGACGGACGCGGAAGAGGGGAGAGAGAAGGAGGTCGTCGATCAGGAGAGCAGGTCGGAGGCTCGAGGGGAAGGAGGTCGTTCCGGAGAGGTCGTTGTCGTCGTCGGGGAGCGAGGTCAAGGGGGTCAACGGAAGGGTGGATGGGGTGGAGGGTGATGGGGAGGAGGGGAGGGGAGGGAGGGGGATTCGTAGAGGAAGTCCTTTTTTTTCTTTCTTTCTTTTTTCTTTTTCTTTTTCTTTTTCTTTTTCTTCTTTTTCTTCTTCTTCTTCTTCTTCTTGTTCTTCTTTTTTTCTTCTTCTTCTTCTTTCTTTTTCTTGTTCTTCTTCTTCTTCTTCTTCTTTCTTCTTCTTCTTCTTCTTCTTCTTCTTCTTCTTCTTTTTGGAAATGGGCGTAGAGAGGCAGAGAGAAAGGGATGGAATGGGAATGCCGTGGAGGAGTCGTGGACGAGTCTCGGAGACGGGTCGGGGGAGAAGTGGGGTGGGGGTGGGGGGTGGGGGGGGGTATTGTAAATATGGGATTTTCGAATAGGTCGTACAAGAAGATAAGAGAGGAAAGGATAGGATTGGAGGTCGTGCAGGAGTCGTGGAGTGTGGAAGGGAGACCTGTTGGAGAGAGAGAGAGACAGGCAGTGAGGGAAAGAGAGAGAGACAGAGAGACTGGCAAAGAGAGGGCGGGAGGGGGAGAGAGACAGACAGACAGACATAGAAAGGGGGGAGAAACAGAGAGAGAGAGAGAGAGGGAGAAAAGAGACAGACAGAAGACAGACAGAGAGACTGGCAAAGAGAAGAGAGACCAAGAGAGAGAGAGAGAAAGCGAGAGAGAGAGAGAGCAGCAGCTATTGAAGGACCTCGAAGGAGCAGGCTGCGGGCGATGGATGGCGGGTTGAAAGTTTGAGGAAGGGGGCGCGTGGGCGGGGTGGGCGGGGGGCGGGGGGGCGATATGGGCGGGTGGGCGGGATGTTGGAGCAAGGCTGTCGTCCTGTCGGGGGAGGTGGGGCGGAGAGGGGAGGGAGGGAAAGAAAGGGGGGAGGAGGAAGGAGGGAAGGAAGGGGGAGGAGGAGGAGGGAGGGAAAAAAGGGAGAAAGAGAGAAGATGGGAGAGTGAGTGAGAGAGAGAGAGAGAGAGAGAGAGAGAGAGAGAGAGAGAGAGAGAGAGAGAGAGAGAGAGAGAGAGAGAGAGAGAGAGAGAGAGAGAGAGAGAGAGAGAGGAAGAAAAAAAGAAAGATAGAAAGGTTTAGAAGAAGAAAAAAATAATAAATTTGGAAACATCCTTGCGTGTTGTGATGCTAGGTTAGTGAGGGTGAGGGGGGAGGAGGAGGGGGGGGAGAGGTAACGGAAGAGGGGGGCTAGTAGGGAGGGGAAAAAGAGGGAGGGAGGGAGGGAGGGAGGGAGGGAGGGAGGGGGCGAAGGGGGGGGAGGGAGATGGGAGGATACATGCGTGGAAATAGGCGGGTTGGAAAACTTTTCTCCGGTGAAGGGTTTTACGAAGGCCGGTGATGGGAGGTGGTGGGGGGGGAAGAGGAGGGAGGGAGGGAGGGAGGAAGAGGGGAACAAGGGGAGGGTAGAGAGGGAGGAAGAGGAGGGAGGGAGGAAGAGGGGAATAAGGGGAGGGGTAGAGAGGGAGGAAGAGGAGGGAAGGAGGAAGAGGGGTAGAGAAGAGGAAGGAAGGAAGGGGGGAATAAGGGGAGGGGTAGAGAGGAGGCAAAAACTGTATTCTTGCAAAGTTTTGTGGGCGTAATTCCGGTCGCCTTCCGTGGCCGCCGCCCGTAAGTCTCGCGGATCGTGGTGGGCGGGGCATGCGGCCGCTCCATGCCCACTTCGGGGAACCAGTTGCCAGGGGGGTGTTTTTTTCTCTTTCTTTTTTGTTCTTTCTCTTTCTCTGTTGCTTTTCCTCTTTCTCTTTCTCTAGCTGCCAGGGGGTTGCTTTCTCTTTCTTTTTTTTTTTTTTTTTCCTTTCTCTTTCTCTGTTGCTTCTCCTCTTTCTCTAGCTGCGAGGGGGTTGTTTTTTGTCTTTCTTTCGCTCTTGTTTTCTCTTTCTCTCTCTTTTGCTCTCTTGCTCTCGCTCTTGCTCTGATTCTCTCTCGTTTTCTTTCTCTTTCTCTCTCCCTCCCTATCCCTCTCTCTTTCTTTATCTATCTCTCCTCTCTCGGGCTCTCTCTCTTTCTTCCTTTTTTCTTTTTTCTTTTCTTTATTTTATCGTTCTTTTCTTTTCTCGTTTCTCCCATTTTTCTGCCTGTTTTCTTTTCCCTTATATTTTTCATTTTTTTTCTTTCCCTCTCTTTTCATGAAAGTTTAGATTTCTTTCTGTTCTATCTTTCTTTCTCTTTATTTTTAATCGTCTTTCTGTTCTATCTTTCTTTCTCTTTATTTTTAATCGTCTTTCTGTTCTATCTTTCTTTCTCTTTATTTTTAATCGTCTTTCTGTTCTATCTTTCTTTCTCTTTATTTTTAATCGTCTTTCTGTTCTATCTTTCTTTCTCTTTATTTTTAATCGTGTTTCTGTTCTATCTTTCTTTCTCTTTATTTTTAATCGTCTTTCTGTTCTATCTTGCTTTCTCTTTATTTTTAATCGTCTTCTTTTCGTGAAGTTCTGAGTCGAAATAGAAAGTATATTTTCAGTGCGTATTTTCCCTTTAATTTGACGTTTTCGCTTTTATATTTTTATTCGTTTTTTTGGGCTTTTTTTCCCTTCCTTATTCTGTGAAGCAAGGTAATCGAAGAGAAGGGGAGAGGAAGGGAGGAGGGGAGATAGGGAGGGGGAGGGGTTGAGGAGGGGGGGAGGGGGGAGGGGGTTTAGTCGGAGGGTTAGAGGGAAAGGGAGGGAGGAGGGGAGGGGTGAAGAGAGGAAGGGAGATAGGGAGGAATGGGAGGGAGGTTAGTCGGAGGGTTAGAGGGAAAGGGAGGGGAGGGAGGGGGTTGGAAGGAAAAAGGGGAGGAGGGGCTGATATGATGAGGTTGGCACTCCGTTGGCACTCTTTGAGGCACTCTTTGGAGGTCACGTGTTACCTGAAAGACGTGGAGGGGAAGGGAGGGGGAGGGGGTAGGGAAGGGTAAGGGGTGGGGGCGAGAACAAGGAGAGATGAAATAAGATGTCGGATAGAAAGAGGAGAGAGAGAGGGGGGAGGGGGGAGGGGCAATTGGGACGGAGGGAAGGATCAAAGGAGTAGGAAAGGCGAAGATAAAGAGATGGGGAGATGAGATGAAGGGAAGAAAATGCCATTTTGCAGTATATGACGTTAAAGTTACGGAAGAGGAGAGGGAGAGAAGGAGAGGGGAAGGAGAGGAGGAAGAGAGGGAAGGAAAGGAGGAAGAGAGGGAGAGAGAGAGAGAGGGAAGGAGAGGGAGAGGGGAAGAGAGAGGGGGAAGGAGAGGAAGAGAGGGGAAGAGAGAGAGAAGGAAGGAAAGGGGAAGAGAGAGAGAAAGAAGGAGAGGGGAAGAGGAATGACGGTAATCAAGAGGGAGATGGGAAGGAACAAGATGAGAAGAAGGAGAGGGATGTGAAAGGGAAAAGGGGAAGGAGGGAAGGTGAGAAGAGGAAGGAGAGTGAAATGAGGAATAAGGGAAAATAATAAATTTTAAAAAGGCGAATTAGAGGAACAAAGGGAAGATAAAATGGATAAATAAGGAATATGAAGAGAAGAGAAGGAGGAAGAAGTAACAGAAGGAGAAGAAGAGGGGAAGAACGTGTATGTCATGAAATGGAAGAAGGAAGGAGGAGGAAACAGATAAAATATAGTAGGAGACAAGACAAGCGGAAACAGAACTGAAGCGGAATTTAAGGAATGGAGGGTGAAAGAGGAGAGGAAGGGACGAGGAAAGAGGACAGTCAGGAAGGGAGAGAGGGAGAGAGAGAAAGAGAGAGAGAGAGAGGAAGAGAGGGAGGAAGAGAGGGAGGAAGGGAGGGAGGAAGAGAGGGAGGGAGAGAGGGAGAGGAAGAGAGGGAGAGGAAGAGAGGGAGAGGAAGAGAGGGAGAGGGAGAGGGAGAGGGAGAGGGAGAGGGAGAGGGAGAGAAGAGAGGGAGAGGAAGAGAGGGAGAGGAAGAGAGGAAGGAAGAGAGGGAGAGGAAGAGAGGGAGAGGAAGAGAGGGAGAGAGGAAGAGGGAGAGGAAGAGAGAGAGGGAGAGGAAGAGAGGGAGAGGAAGAGAGGGAGAGGAAGAGAGGGAGGAAGAGAGGGAGGAGAGAGGAGTGGAGAGAGGGAGGGAGAGAGAGAGGAGAGAGAGAGGGAGAGAGAGAGGGAGGGAGGGAGAGAGAGAGAGAGAGAGAGAGAGGGAGAGAGAGAAAGAGAGAGACAGACAGACAGACAGACAGAGAGAAAGAGAAAGAGAAAGAGAGAGAAAGAGGGACGGGGGGAGAGGAAAAAAGCGACAAACAGTAAGTAAAATGTGTACGGATGTTCGAGAGAGAGGAAGAAGAGGCAAAAAAGAGAGAGAGAAGATAAAGAGAGACAAAGATGGGCGTAGCATAAGGTGACAGAACAAGATGATAATCAGAAAGGGGAAGAGGAAAAGGTAGAGGGAGTGTAAAAATAAGGAGAAGGGTGAAAGAGAAAGTGGAAGAATGGGGGGAGGAGGAGGAGAGAGAGGAAGAGGAAGAAGAGGAGGAGGAGAATGAGGAGGAGGAGGGGGCAAAGGCAGCTGGCCGGGGAATTTAAATTTAGGGAAGGTTTAGGAAACAGGGAGATATTAAAGTTACGGGAGGGGCTGGGAGAGAGGGGAGAGAGAGAGGAAGAGAGAGAGGGAAGGGGAAGAGAGGGAAAAGATAGAAAGGGAAGAGGAAGGAGAGGGAAGGGAAATAAGGGAATCGCCAGGAAGATAGAGGAAGGGGAAAAGGGGAAGGAGACGGAGGGGAGATAAGAGAATCGAGAGGGGGAGTAGGGAAGGGGGAAGGGAAGAATGGAGGAGAGGAGAAGGGAGGAACAAGGGGAGAAAAGAGAAGGGAAGGGAGGAGAGAGAAGAAGAGGGAAAAAAGGGAGGAAAGAGGAGAAGGGAGGAGGAGGGGGCTTTAGGGAGGCGATGGGCGCGAGTGTTGGGTAGGGAGAAAGGGAGGGGGAAGGGAGGGGGGAAGCCAGTAGCAAGGAAGTCGATGCCGCCAAAGTTATAGGCTCGTTTCCGGCGGTTTAATTGCACTACAGCTTTAGGCCGCGGCGGCAATTCTGAATGGCGAGTGATTGTGGCGAATTCCGGGGTTTGCGGCTTAATCAGTTTCCTGGGAGGGGGGGGGGGGAGAGGAAGGGGGGTTGGCTTGCTGTTTGGGGAGGAAGGGGGATGGGAAGGGGGAAGAGGGAGGGGTGTGGCTTGGGGGGTAGGGGATGAGGGTGGGGGTTTGGCTTGGAGGGTAGGGGAAGAGGGGGTAAAGGAGAGGGGAAGAGGGGGTAGGGAAGGATGAGGAGGAAGTTGGCTTGTGGGTAGGGGAAGAGGGGGGGGTAAAGGGAGGGGAAGAGGGGGAGAAGAGGGAGGGGGTTGGATTGGGGAAGAGGGGGTAAAGGAGGGGAAGAGGGGGAGAAAAGGAGGGGGTTGGCTTGTGGGTAGGGGAAGAGGGGGAGTAAAGGAGGGATGGCTTCGCTTGGCGTCTGGGGGAAGGGGGAGAGAAGGGGGTTGGTGTTTGGAGGTGGGGGGGGAGGAGGAGAGTTGGGGGAGGGAAACGTCGCTTGGTTTGAGTTACGGCGATCCCAAGGGGGGAAGGGGCGAGAGAAGGAGGGAGGGGAGGGGACGATGGGATGAGAGAGGGGCGGAAGTGGGGGGGGGGGTGCCAGGGCCTCGCGGTGCCATCGATTGCATTTTCAATCTTCGTGCCCACGCGACATTAACGCCCGGCCTGCGAGAGAGAGAGAGAGAGGGTTTTGAAGTTGATGTGAAAAAGAAAAGAAAAAAACAAAAAGAAATAAAGATAACGATAATGATAGGGAGGTGAGGCACGCCGATCGCCGCCCAGATTGCAGGGTGCGATCTCTCTCCTCTCCCCCCCCTCTCCTCCTCCCCCTCCTCCCCCTCCTCCCCCCACCCCTCTCAGGACTCCTTCCGCACGCGTGAGAAGGCGGCCACGCGCGGGAGGGAGAGCGGGCGAAGGGGGAAGGGCGGTTGGAGCCGAACGCGCGGGTTGCGGGCTCTCGTGGCGAGGCCCGCGAGCTGTCACGGAAGGTGGCGGGGAGCGATTCTGGGCGAAGGGGTCTTCTCTCTTCTTCTTTCCTCTCTTCTCTTCTTCTCTTCTCTTTTCTTTTCTTCTCTTCTTTCCTTTCTTATCTTGTCTTCTCTTCTCTTTTGTCTTCTCTTCTCTTCTCTTCTCTTCTCTTCTTTCCTCTCCTTTCTTCGCCTCTTTCCCCCCTCACCTCCACTTCTTTCTTCTCTTCCATGCCGTCTTCCTTTCTTCCTTTCCCTCTTCCTCTTTCTCTTTCCTCCCCTCTCCTCCTTTCCTTCCCTCCCTCCCCTCCCTTTCCCTCCCTCCCTTCTCCTCCTTTCCCTCCCCTCCTCTCCTTCCCTCTCCTCCCTCCCCTACTTCCCTTCCCTCCCTCCCCCCCCTCTCCTCCTTCACCCCCTCCCTCTGCGCCGGCAGTATCGACGGGGCGCTCTTTACACTCCCGAGTCCTGGTGCCGCCGCCCATTCAAGGAAGCCCCTGTCATATTGTTTGCCGTCTGTCATTCTTCCTCTTTCCTTCTTCCTCCTCCTTCGTCGTCCTGGGGGAAGGGGGGGGAAGTGGGGAGGGAGGGAGGGAGGGAGGGAGGATGGGGGGGGGGTGGGGTTTGGGGGTTGTGGTGGGCGGGGTTCGGGGTTGGGGTGGGTGGGGTTTGGGGTTGGGGTGGGCGGGGTTTAAGGGTTGAGGGTGGGCGGGGTTTGGGGTTGGGGTGGGTGGGGTTTGGGGTTGGGGTTTGGGTGGGGTTTAAGGGTTGAGGTGGGCGGGGTTTAAGGGGAGGTTGAAGAAACGGGAACATTGGGGGTGTTATCGTCTTGTCTCTTTATGCGACCATGAGGTTTTTCCATCTCCCTCTCTCCTTTCTCCTTTCTAATTATCTTTTTGGCTCTCTGTCTCTGTTTTCGTCCCTCATGACACCCTCTTTATCCATCTACTTCTCTCTCTCTCTCTCTCTCTCTCTCTCTCTCTCTCTCTCTCTCTCTCTCTCTCTCTCTCTCTCTCTCTCTCTCTCTCTCTCTCTCTCTCTCTCTCTCTCTCTCTCTCTCTCTCTCTCTCGCTCTCTCTCTCGGTCTATACCCAGCCTATGATCTCTCCCTCCTTCTCTCTAGGGGAGAAAGAGAGTGGGCGAGGGAGAAAGAGAGAAAGTTTAGAGTAGGTGGAAGGTAGATGATAAAGTGAGGAGGTGAGGAGATAATAGAGAGAGGGGGGAGATAGTGGAGAGGTAGGAGGAGGAAGATGTAATGTAAATTGTTATGGCTTAAGAGAGAGAGAGAGAGAGAGAGAGAGAGAGAGAGAGAGAGAGAGAGAGAGAGAGAGAGAGAGAGTGAGTGAGTGAGAAAGAGAAAGGGAGAGAGAGAGAAAGAAAAATACAGAGAGAGAGAGAGAAATAGAAATACAGAGAGAGAGAGAGAGAATGAGAAAGAGATAGAGAGAGTGAGAAAGAGAGAGAGGGCGAGAGATGCGAGAGAGAGAGAAATAGAGAGAGGGCGAGAGATGCGAGAGAGAGAGAGAGAGACGCGAGAGAGAGATCTGTGTGGGCGACGTGATGGGTTTAGCAGGCGTGGGAGCAGGAGGGGCCGAGGGACCAGGGCCACGAGAGGGGAGAAGGAGTGCCCCAGAGTGCCGCGTGTCGCTCAGGTCGTCGTGCCTAGTGCCAGTCTTGCGGGGAAGGTGCCGGGGGGAGAAGATCGCGGGTCCTCGTCGTGGAGCATTTTCCTCCCCTCGTCCTCTTCCGACTGCCCGGGCCCCACTCCCCTTTCCTTGCTACCGACTGCCTCTCCTCTGCTTCCTTTTACTCCTCCTCCTCCTCTGCTTCCTTCTACTCCATCTCCTCCTCCTCTGCTTCCTTCTACTCCATCTCCTCCTCCTCTGCTTCCTTCTACTCCTCTTCCTATCTCTACCCTGCTTCCTTCTCCTCCTTCTCTCCCCTCCTTCCCCCCCCCTCCTCCTCCTCCTCCTCCCTCCATCTCCATCCTCCTTCAACCCTCTTCGTCCTCCTTCTCCATCCTCCCTTCCTTCCCACCACCCTTTCCTTTCTCCATCCTCATCCTCCTTCACCCTTTCCTTTCTCTCCTCCTCCACCTCTACCCTTTCCACCACTCTCCTTTCTTCCATCTCTTCCTCCTCTTCCTCCTCCTCCTCCTCCTCCTTTTCCCTTTTCCCTTTTCCCCTCCCCCTGCCCCCTAGCCCTCCTCCCCCCTCCTCCCCCGCCACAAAAGGGAGTTCTTGAATTTCATTGAAACCGAAGGGACTTCAAGTGCCCGGCGTTACCTTGCATAAGCGGTGGCGGATTGTCGGTGCGTGGCCGTGCATTCGTGCGTGTGTGCGTGTCGCCGCTTCTCCTCCTCCTCCTCCTCCTCCTCCTCCTCCTCCTCCTCGTGAGTCCTCGACGCCGCGGTAGTACTCCGAGGACGACTCGCCCCGCCCTCCCCCCCCCCCCTCTCTCTCTCTCTCTCTCTCTCTCTCTCGGCGTTCCTATTTCGCGTTCTCTCTCTCTCTCCGCTCTCTGGGCTCTCTCTCTTCCTCTCTCTCTCTTCTCTCTCTTCTCTCTCTCTCTTTCTCTCTTTCTTTCTTTTCCTTCCTTTTTCTTTTCTTTCTTTTTCTTTTTCTTTTCTTTCTCTTCTCTTCTCTTTCTTTCTCTTCTTCTCTTCTCTTCTCTTATCTTCTCTTCTCTTCTCTCTTCTCATCTCTTCTCTCCTCTTCTCTTCTCTCTCTCTCTCTCTCTTCTCTCTCTTCTCTCTTCTTCTCTCTCTTCTTCTCTTCTCTTCTCTTCTCTTCTCTTCTCTTCTCTCTCTCTCTCTCTCTCTCTCTCTCTCTCCCGAGCTGGAGAAGGATGACGAGAGGGTCGAGACTGACGAGGAGCAGGCGGGGGTGCGACAGGTATGTTATCCTCCTTATTTTCCTTCCCGGGATTGGTTTTATTACGGCCGTGGGTATCGATTCGCGTGTGTAAGTGTGTGTGTGTGTGTGTACGTGTGTGTGTGTGTGTAAGTGTGTGTGTGTGTGTGTGTGTGTGTGTGTGTGTGTGTGTACGTGTGTGTGTGTGTGTGTTCGCGCCCAGGTCCCCCCACCGCTTCAGTGTGTGTGTGTGTGTGTGTGTGTGTGTGTGTGTGTGTGTGTGTGTGTGTGTGTGTGTGTGTGTGTGTGTGTGTGTGTGTGTGTGGACGCGCCCAGGTCCCCCCCCCCCACCGCTGATAAGATGACGTCATGCGCTGATCCTTGTTTACCAGTGCTTGAGTCTCCTCCTCCATCGTGCTCTTGTTTACGTTACGCTCGCCTCGCCTCGCCTCACCCGGTCCCGCGTTCGCTTCTCTTGGTCCTTCCTCTCCTCCCCCTCTCCTCTCGGTGTATCCTCTCGCGTTCTCTCTCTCTCTGTTTGTCTGTCTGTCTGTCTGTTTCTCGATCTTTCTTTCTTTTTCTCGCTCTCTCTCTTTCTCTTTCTTTCTCTCTTTCTCTTTCTTTCTCTCTCTCTTTCTTTCTCTCTCTTTCTCTCTCTCTCTCTCTCTCTCTCTCTCTCTCTCTCTCTACTCCCATCTCTCTCTCCCTCTCTCTCTCTCTCTCTCTCCTTCCCCATCACCCCTTTCGCTTTCCCCTTTCCTTATAGTTCGTGTGTGTGTATGTATGTATGTGTTTGTGTGTGCGTTTTTGTGAGTTAGTGTGTGAGTGTATATGTTTGTCTGCGTGCGTATGAGTGGGCGTTAGGCGTATGAGTGGGCATGTGCGTGTGTGTATATGTGTGAGTGTGTGTGTGTGTGTGCGTGTGCATGTGTGTCTGTGAGTGAATATGTGTGTTTGCGTGTGTGTGTGTGTGTGTGTGCGTATGTGTGTGCGTGTGCGTATATGTCTGCGTGTGTGTGTGTTGCTGTCTCCCCCTCTGAAACCAGGCCGTTCCTCCCCCTTCTTCTCCTAAGCCCCTCCAACCCAGTTGCAATTTGGGGACGCCCGTAATAATTGTTTTGCTGTCCAGGGGTTATTGTTGCGCGTCTCACTCGCTCATTTTGGGCGGCCTCTATTTCCCTTCCTTCCTCGGGCGGTTTTTTTACTCTCTTTCTCCGTCTATTTATCTGTCTATGTGCATGTGTGCTTGTCTTTTTGTTTATTTGTCTATATATGTATGTGTGGGTGGGTGGGTGGATGGGTGTGTGGATGGGTTGGTGGATGTGCATGTGTGGGTGTGTCTGTCTGTCTTTGTTTTCTACTTCCATCTTACATTATCCGTCCTTCTTTCGTCTTTGAGTACATTTTCTTTTCTTTTGTATGTTAACTTGTTTCATGTCTGGCTGTCTGTCTATGTATCTCTCCATATCTGCCTCTCGCTATCTCCCTCTCTCCATTATTCTCACATCTTTCTTTTCCTTCTTCTTCTCCTCCTCTTCTTCCCCCATTCCCCCATTCCTCGTCTTTTCCTCCTTTTTGTTTTATTCGAGTTACAGCGCGGTGTTTTAAGGTTTGAGACGGAAGGTGTGAAGACGCTGTGTTATGAAGGGAGGGGGGAGGAGGGGGGGCGGTGTTGTGTAGGGGGGAGGGGCGGTGTTGTGTTGTGAAGGGGGGACGGGGGCGGTGTTGTGTTGTGTAGGGGGGAGGGGGCCGGTATTGTGTTGTGTAGGGGGGAGGGGGTGGTGTTGTGTTGTGTAGGGGGGAGGGGGCGGTGTTGATGTTATGAAGGGGGGAAGGGGCGGTGTTGTGTTGTGTAGGGGGGGGAGGGGCGGTGTTGTGTTGTGTTATCTCGTGATCTGTGGATGGTTGTGAGTGTTGTTGTTTTGTTGTATTTGTTGAGTTATTTGGTTGCTTGTAGTATGTATTGCATCATTTTGTTGTTGGTTATCGGTGTATTTTATTTATTTCGTTCATTTATTTGCATATCGTTTGGTACTATATTTAGTTTTGTATTATTTCTCTGCAGTATTTCTTGCATCATCTTTGCAACATTTATACGGATTTTAGTCCTTTTTTGATGTAATTGAAAATTTTATACTAATTTTACTTTTTTTTTTTTTTTTTTTTTTTTTTTTTTTTTGATGGAGTAATTTTCCCCCTTTTTCTCTTTCCCCGAAGTGAAGTCAGAGGGTTGTTGGTTGTTATGCTCTCGACGTTATCTTATCAGTGACGCCCTTTCTTTTCTCATTTCCCATTACGCCCGTTTTTCGTTTTTTTTCTGTTCTTTTCTCTTCTTTCGCTTTTTCTTTCTTTTTTTTTCGTTTTTTTTTTCTTTCTTTCTTTCTGTTCTTTTCTTTTTTTTTCGTTTTTTTTTTCTTTTCTTTTCTCTTTTTTCATTTGTTTCTTTCTTTTCTTTTTTTTTTTTTTTGGGGGGGGAGGATAGGTGTTATTTGTCGAGCGTGGGGGGGGTAGGTGTTATAGGGTTCATTTGGGGGTAATTTCGATTTTGTGGTTATTTGTATATTAATTTTATTGTCTGTTTTATATTTTTATTTTTATTATTTTTTTTATTATATATATTTTTTTTTCTTTTTTTTGTTTCTAAAGTTTCTTGGGTTATCTACCTGTGCGCTGTTCTCGTATATTGACCTTAATTGTTATTTTCCTTTCGTAAGCATTTCCGAGTAAAGCTATTACTTTTTCTCTTTCGAAGTTTATGGTATTTTTGCGTGTCTTTTTCTTCATTTTCTTCTTCTTTGATGTTCGCTCTAATTGTTGTTCGCTCCCCTCTCCTCGCGTCTTCTGCCCCTATTCCCTCTCCTGCTAAATATTTCCCCTGAGGTGCGGCCCCAAAAGCACCCTTGATCTATCTGAAATCCAGCCCCCCACCCCCCCACCCCCCGCCCCATCCTTGTACACTTTCCCTCTATTTCATTTCTCCTCCCTCTGTCTCCCTGCGTCTCCTCTCCCTGTCTCCCTTCCCTCCCTTCTGTCTCCCAGTTTCTCTTCCCTCTCTTCTGTCTCCCAGTTTCTCTTCCCTCTCTTCTGTCTCCCAGTTTCTCTTCCCTCTCTTCTGTCTCCCTGTTTCTCTTCCCTCTCTTCTGTCTCCCGCTTCTCCTCTCCCTGTCTCCTTCCCTCTCTTCTGTCTCCTGCGTCTCCTCTCCCTGTTTCTCTGCCCTCTCTTCTGTCTCCCTATATTTTTTCTCGTCTTCTCACCCCTTTCGGGTTGCCTCCGTCCTCTTCCTTCTCTCTTTACTCCTTTCGTTATCGCGTCCTTCGGTCTTTCCTCTCTCCTTGTCCTCACTTGCCCCCCCTCCCTTTTTCACTGCTTCTTGTTCCCTTTCGTTTTCCCCTCTGCTTGTTCCCCTTTCTTTGGTCCCCTCATTTCCCTTCTCTTGGTCCTCCTTTCTCCCCTCTTCTATTCATTTTCCCTTCATATTCCTCCCTCTTTGTCCCTCTCATTCCCCTCTCTGTCTCCTCCCTCTTCTCTTCGTCATCTCTTTCCTCCTCTCTTCGTCACCTTCCTTCCCCTCTCATTATCCACTTTTTCCCCTCTTCTCGTCCCTCATTTCCCCTTCTCTTCGTCACATCTCTCTCCCTCTCCCCCAGTCCCTTCCCCCTCTCCTTGTCCCTTTTCACCCCTCTCGTCCTCCCTCTCCCTCTCATCTTCCCTCTCCTGTCCCCTCTCCCCTCTCGTCTTCCCTCTCCTGTCCCCTCTCCCCTCTCGTCCTCCCTCTCCCCCTCTCGTCCTCCCCTCTCGTCCTCCCCTCTTATCTCCCCTTCCCCTCTGACTTCGGCACCCCGACCTTGTTTTCACGGCGGGTTTACGGTAGGCCCCGGGACGTGTTTGTGCGGCCGAGGGGCGTGACCGCGAGCGCCCACGCCACAGAGGGTCTTCGTCGTTAGCTTACGTGGGAGGCGGAGGAGGGGAAGAGAGAGAGGAAGGGAAGGGGAAGAGAGAGGGGAAGGAGGGGGTGAGAGGGGAGGGAGGGAAAGAGAGAGGGGAGAGGGGTTTGGAGGGAAAGGAGAGGGGTTTGGAGGAGAAGGGAAGGGGGAGGGGAAAGGAGGAGTTGAAGGGGTGAGAGGGAGAGAGGGGGAGAGGGAGGGAAGAGAGGGGGATAGGGCTTAGCTTAGGAAGGTCACTGGGATTCCATTGTTAAGTACGTGGTTTGTGGGGTTTTGTGAAAGAAAGGAAGAGGGAAGTGAGAAAAGGAAGAGAGAGAGAGAGAGAGAGAGAGAGAGAGAGAGAGAGAGAGAGAGAGAGAGAGAGAGAGAGAGAGAGAGAGAGAGAGAGAGAGAGAGAGAGAAGCGCCACGAAGGGCCAAAGGTGTACCCGAGTCCTCGGGGGCTCGGGAAGGGCGACCCCCGATCACTTACTCTCGGCGGCAGTGGCTTCCCAGAGTGCCACCGTCAGTGCCCGGCGGGAGGCAGATGACCCTCGCCCCCCCTCCCTCCCTCTGACCCTTCCCTGCTCCTCCGCCGCCCTCCTGACCCCCGCCCGCGTCACGCCCCCCCCTGACCCCCTGCCCGCTCCCTTCCCCGCCCCTGACCTCTGCCTGCCCCCTCCCTGCCCCTGACCCCCTGCCCGCCCTTCCCCGCCCCCTCGACCGCCTGCCTCCCTTCCCCGCCCCCTCTGACCCCCTGCCCGCCCTCCCCCGCCCACGCCCGTAATGGAGCCGCCCGCCGGGGGGTCACGGCACTCCGCTCCTGCCGTTGCGAATGCCGTGTCGACCTCGGGGGCGTTAATGAGGGCGGCGTGAGAGGCGTTGCTGCCCGGAACTGCTCCTGTTGGGCGTGGGCGTGTGTGTGTGCGTGTGTGTGTTGTGTGTGGGTGTGTGGGTGTGCGTGTGTGTGTTGTGTGTGGGTGTGTGGGTGTGCGTGTGTGTGTGTGTGTGTGCGTGTGTGTGTGTGTGTGTGTGTGTGTGCTGTGTGTGTGTGTGTGTGTGTTGTGTGTGTGTGTGTGCTGTGTGTGTGTGTGTGTGTGTGTGTGTGTGTGTGTGTGTGTGTGTGCTGTGTGTGTGTGTGTGCGCGTGTCAATGAATTTTCAAATGTGTCAGGGAAGGAATTAAATATGTATATATAGATAATCCAGACTTTTTCCCACTCTCTCTCTCTCTCTCCCTCTCTCTCTCTCTCTCTCTCTCTCTCTCTCTCTCTCTCTCTCTCTCTCTCTCTCTCTCTCTCTC
>NC_091554.1:46536144-46543644 GCF_042767895.1 Penaeus vannamei | reverse complement strand
CTCCACCGCCAATGCTCGATGTTTCTCGGTGATTTTCCTTTCCTGCTTCAGCGCGGAGTGTGGGAAGCCCGTTATTGTGTACACTCCGCCACTCCGCATCTTCGTTACGTCCGAAATCACTTCCCTTCCACCTCTTCTACCTCCTTTCTTTGCTCCCTTCCTCCCCCACCTCTCTTCTTCGCTCCCCCACCTCTTTCCTTACTGCCTTCCCTGTTTCCTTCCGTGCTCTCTTCCCTTCTCCCTTCCCTACTCCCTTCCTCGCTCCCTTTCCCGCTTCCTTTTCTGCTCCCTTCTTCGCTCACTTTCTTGCTCCCACTTCCCGATGTTTCCTTCTCGGCTTGATCCCTTCTCCCTTCCCTGCCTCCCTTCAGCGCGGAGTGTGGGAAGCCCTTCTTCGCTCCCTTTCTTACTGCCTTCCCTGTTTCCTTTCCAGCTTCCTTCCCTGTTTCCTTTCCAGCTCCCTTCTTCGCTCACTTTCTTGCTCCCTTCCCCGCTCCCTTTCTTGCTCCCTTCCCTTCTCCCTTCCTCGCTCCCTTCCGTGCTCCCTCGCTCAACGGTCCTGCTGTGCCTTTTCTCTGTCTCTATCCTTCTCTTCCTTCCTCCCATTTATTCCTGTGCTGTTTACTCCCCCCTTCTTTATTTCTGTCTCGGGATCGGCGTCAGGGTATCGCCAGGGTGATCTGCCCGCTCCCTTGTCTGTGGTCGTTTCCCATGTGCACACGGGGGAGGACACAGACCACACACGGGGCCTTTTTATCTGTTGTATCTCCATCGTTTTTTTTTTTTTTTTTTTTTTTTATCGGGATCTACTCTTGCGTTCCTTTCTTATCCGTTTCCTTTTTTGCCTCTTCGCACTCCTCCTCCTCCTCCTCCTCCTCCTTGGTCCTCTCTATTCTCTCGGCTTCGGCTTCGTTCTCTTACCTCTCTCCCTCCCTTAGCTATTTATTTCCTTTAATCCCGTTATCTTCTTCTTCCCTACGTCCCTGTCTGCCGTACCGTGTCCGTTTCTGTACCCTTACCTCACGTTTTTTCTTTTCATCTTTTTCCTATCCACTCTCTTCATACTTCCACGCCCAACTCTTTTTAATACCCCCTCTTCCTCCCTCTCCCCTCTGGATACCCCGTTCCCCAACCCTTTCTTTTTCCTCCCTTTCTTTACTCCTCCTCTCTTCGGCTCTATACCCCCTCGCTCTCCCATTCCTTCCCCCCTCTCCTGTCTGGGCCCCTACCACTTGCTCCCCCACCCTCTCCCTTCCCCCCTTCCCCTGTCTGGGCCCATACCCCTGTCTGTCCCCTTCCTTCTATCCCCTCTCCCTGTCTGTGCCCCCCTTCCCTATCCCCCTCCCTACCCCCCCTCTCCTGTCTGTCCCATGTTACTCCCTCTCTTCCCCCCCTTCCCTATACCCCCCTCCCCACCCCTGCTTCGTGCCCGTCGCGTCGCAAGGGCAGTGCCAAGATCGCCCGCCCCCTTCTTGTGGCACCCCTCGGCGGCGGTCGCGTCTCGTGGCCGAGGTTGGGAAAAATAACAAATATGATACGTGAGAACTGTGCGTGCTTGCCTGTGCGTGTGCTTGCTTGCTCGCTTCGAGGGGAGGGTTGAAGGGGGTTGGTGGGCGGGGGAGAGGGGGTAGAGGGGAGGGGGATGGTGTTCGTAGGGAGTGAAGAGGGAAGAGGGGGTTTGAGGGGAGGAAAATTGTTGGGAGAGGGGGAAGGGGAGAAGGGAGGAAGGGGAGGAGATGGTAGAGGAAGGGGTTGGGTAATGAGAGGTGAAATGGGAATAGGAGGAGGAGAGAAAGGAGAGTTGGAAATGAAATTCGACATTTTTTTTCCAAACGGTAGAGAGAGAGAGAGAAATGGTCAAAGTGAGTAAGAAAGTGTGTGAGTGAGAGAGATAGAGAGAGAGAGGAAAAAGGTGAAAGTGAGAAAGAGAAAGGGAGGAAAATAGAAAGAGAGAAAGAAAGAGATTCAAGAACTGTCCCCCCCCGTTCCTTCCCCGCTCCCCGCTCCCCCCACCCGCACGCCCAGGCCCAGCCCACACACACGCCCGGCGCCCCTGTGTCTTTCTCTTGAAGTTCGTCGCTTCGTAAATTATTACCTGTCCGCTGTTGGTGCTTGTTTTCTCCGTATTTCATTTTCTCTGTTATTGTTGTCTCTCTTTCTCCTTTTTTTTCATCGTTCTCTCTTTTTTTTTTCTTTTTTTTCTTTCGTTGTCTATCTCTCTCTCTTGTTTTTTTTTCTCGTTCTCTCTTTCTGTTTCTCTCTCTCTCTCTCTCTCTCTCTCTCTCTCTCTCTCTCTCTCTCTCTCTCTCTCTCTCTCTCTCTTTCTCTTTCTCTGTGTGTGTGTGTGTCGCTGTGTGTGTGTGTGTGTGTGTGTCTCTCCCTGCTCTCCCTCTCTCCTGCTCTCCCTCTCTCCTTCTCTCTCTCTCTCCCTCTCTCCCTCTCTCTCCCTCCCTCCCTCCCTCCCTCCCTCCTCCCTCCCTCCCTCCCTCCCTCCCTCCCTCTGTCTCTCTCTGTGTCTCCCTCTTTCTCTTCTCTCTCTCTCTCTCTCATTTTCCGCTTTTTGCAATGTATCTTTCGTAATCTTAAAGCAGGGAGAGAGCGAGGGATTTGGAAGCGAGGCTTTGACCTGGGCGAGAAAGGTCATACAGGTCAGGGAGGTCAGAGAGGGAGCTGGGGGGGGTGGGGGAGGGAGAGGGAGAGGATGGGGAGGGGCCGAGAGGGGAAGGCTTGGAGGTCGCTTCATACAGGTCAGGGAGGTCAGAGAGGGAGGTGGGGGGGGAGAAGGGAGGGGGCCGAGAGGGGAAGGCTCGGAAGGGTCGCTTCCTTGCGGCCGAGGTGACGAGGGGAGATGCCGGGGAACGATTGGGCAGGTACGGTAGAGGGGAAGCAGCGAGCGGTGAGAGGGAGAGAGCGAGGAGGTGGAGGAGGAGTGGGCAGCGGAGGATGCTTTCAGAAGGGTGGAGGAGAGGAGAGGAGGGGGAGGGGGAGTGGGTGGGTGAGTGAGGAAGGGGAGGAGAGGAGAGGATGCTCAGAAGAAAGGGTGGAGGAGAGGAGAGGGGTGGGGGAAGGAAGAGAGGGGTGGGAGGGGAGGAGAGGAGGGAGGAGGAAGGAGAGGGAGAGGGAAGGGAGGGAAGGAAGGAGGAGGAGGAGGGAGGGAGAGGAGGGAAAGAGAGAGGAGGGAGGAGTGAAGGAGAGAAGGAGGGAGGGAGTGAGGGAAGAGGAGAGGGGAGAGTGAAGGGGAAGAGTGAGGTTGGAGGAAGGAGAGTAATGTGGTAAGGAGGAGGAGGGAGGATAAAGAAGAATGGTAAAATGAGGGGAAGGAGGAAGGAAGGGGAGAGTGAAGGGGGATATGGTAAGGAGAGAGAGGGAGAGTGGAAAGAAGTAGGGTACAAGAAGTACAAGGGTAAGTGAGAAAGGAGGAGGAGAGGAAGGGTAAGAAGGAGGAGGAGGAGGTAAAATGAGGGAAAGGATGAGAGGGCAGGAGAAGGAAGGGACAGGAAATGTGAGGAGGGGAAAGGGAATTAGAAGGTGACGGGAGAAAAAGGAGCGAAAGGGGAAGAACCAGGAAAGGAGGATAAGAGAAGGAGGGGACAAGAGGGGAGGGAAGGAGGGTCGAAGAGGGGAGAGTGGGAGGACGAGAGGGGAAAGGAGGGCGGGCAGGTAGAGAGGAGAGGGGTGAATGTCCTCTCGAAGGAAGGGGAAGGAGGAACTGGAGAAGGAGAAAGAGGAAGAGGAAGAAAGGGAAGGAGAATAATAATAATGATGATAATAAGACGAAGAGGAAAGGGGAAAAGAAGAAGAAGAAAGAGGAGGAGGAGGAGGAGGAGGAGAAGAAAGAGGAGGAGGAGGAGGAGGAAGGGAGAGAGAGAAGAGGGTGAAACTTGAAGCGAATTATCAGAAAATCTTAAAAAAAAAAAAAAAATGAAGAGGAGACAAATGAACAACGCAAGCGGGATTGAAGGCGACATCTTGTTCTGTTTTTGAAGTAACGCGTATGACCTTGCGGTGGGTTGACTTGGGTTGACTTGGGTTGACTTGGGTTGACTTTCTTTGTCGGGTTGGTTTAGGTTGGGTTGAGTTGAGTTGGGTTGGGTTGAGATATTTTGGGTTGGGTTGACTTGAGTTGAATTATTTTGGGTTGGGTTCAGTTGGGTTATTTTGGGGTTGGGTTGGGTTGAGTTATTTTTGGGGTTGGGTTGAGTTGAGTTATTTTTTGGGTTGAGTTATTTTGGGTTGAGTTGGGTTGGGTTATTTTGGGGTTGGGTTGAGTTGAGTTGAGTTATTTTGGGTTGAGTTGGGTTGGGTTGAGTTGAGTCCCGCTGAATGGTTTGTTCGAGCTAGATTGGGTCGGGTTGAGAGAGAGAGAGAGAGAGAGAGAGAGAGAGAGAAAGAGAGAGAGAAGAGAGAAATCAAACCTTGAATAATTTTGCTGCGGTACTGCATTACCCCCCCCCCCCAAAGGCAATCGAAGCCTCCTCCCCCACACTCCTCCTCCCTCCTCCCCTCCCCTTCACACACCCACCCTCCCTCTCCTCCTCTTCCCCTCCCTTCCACCTCCCTCCCCCTCTCCTCCCTCTTCCTCCCTCCTCCCACCCTTTTCCTTCTTCACACACACACCCCCTCCCTCCCCTTCCTCCTTACTCCCCCTCCTCCCTACCTCCCTCCCTCCCTCCTCCTCTTCACTCCCCTCCTCCTCTTCCCCCTTCCCCCTTCCCCTCCCCCTCCACTTCTTGCGTATCACCCAACACGTACTACGGATCTTCCTCGCTCTCCGGGCTCGTAAATAGACCCCGGTTGCCATTCAGTCTCTCGGGCGCTTGGGCAGAAGGTGAATGGGGTTGGGCGCGACCAGGTGCTCCCAGTTAGGAAATCACCCCCCTTCCCTCACTTCCTCCCCCCTTCTTCCTTCCTTCTTTCCTTCTTTCCTTCTCCCCCCTTCTCCTTCCTTCTTATTCTGCTTCTTTCTCCCCCTTCTTTCCTTCTCCTTCCCTTTCTCCTTCCTTCTCCCCCTTCTCCTTCCTTCTTTTCCCTTGCCTTTTCTCCTTCCCCTTATTTCCCTTGTTTATCCTCTCCCCTTTCTCTTTTCCTTGCCTTCTCCTTGCCTTCTCTCGCCCTTCTCCCTTCTTATCCGACCCCCTTCCCTTGTTGTTGTACCAAAATCTTTTCGGTTTTTCTGTTTTCTTTATTTCCTCTCGTTCCTTTCGTCTTTGTTATCCTTCCCCTTGCGTTTCTACCCTTTCTTCGTTTTTACGTTTTGTCTGTTGTTGTTTTTTTCATTTCATTTCTTATCCTTTCCATTGCTCTTTCCCCCCTTCGTTTTACCTTTTTTTCTATTCCCTCTCCTTCCTTCCCCTTATTATCATTTCCCTTGCCCTCCTCTCCTGCTTATTTTTACCTTTTTCTCTATTCCCTCTCCTTCCTTCCCCTTATTATCCTTCCCCTTGCCCTTCTTCCCCCTTCGTTTTACCTTTTTTCTATTCCCTCTCTGCCCTTCCCCTTATTATCCTTCCCCTTGCCCTTCTTCCCCCTTCGTTTTACCTTTTTTTCTATTCCCTCTCCGCCATTCCCCTTATTATCCTTTCCCTTGCCCTTCTCCCACTCTTCTCTTTACCTCTTTATCTATTCCCTCGTTTAACGTCGCTGTCCGGGAGGAGCAACGAATAGCTATATGTATAGGGAGAGGGAGGGAAGGAGGGGGGGAAGGAGGGAGGGAGGGGAGGAGAGGAAGAGGGAGGGGGAGGAGGAGGGGGAGAGAGGGTGGGGAGAGTGGGAGCAATGAGGGGAAGGAGGGAGGGAATGAGGGAGAGAAGGTGGGAGGAGGAGGAAGGAGGGAGAAAGGGGGAGGGGAGGAAGGGAGGGAGAAAGGGGGAGGGAAGGAGAGAAGGTGGAAGGGAGGAGAGAAGAGGGAGAGTGGGAGGGAGGGGGCAGAGGAAAAGGAAAGGGAAGGAGAGAGGGAGAAAGGGGAGATAGAGGGATAGAAGGAGGAGAGTGTAAGGAAGTATAGAGGGAGGGGGGGAGGAGAAAATGAGGCAGAGAGGGAAAGACAAAAAGCGGATAAAGAGAAAATTTGAAAGAACGAAAAAGGAGAAAGACAAATTGAAATAAAAAGAAAAAGGAGAAAGAGAAAAATTGAAAGAAAGAAAAAGGAAAAAGAAAAAAAATGAAAGAACGAAAAAGGAAAAAGAAAAATTGAGAGAACGAAAAAGGGAGAAAGAGAAAAAATTGAAAGAACGAAAAAGGGAGAAAGAGCGAGACCCCGAATGCGAGAGAGCGAAAGATTCCCAAGTTCCCGTTTACATGCAGCGTCCGTCCTTTCGTCCGGCCGGCCCAAGGAGAGGAAACCGCAGTCGGAACTCCGGCCAGAATTGCAACGTTTGGAAAGCAGAAACGTTTTGTTGTTGTTTTGTTTCTTTTTCTTCTTTTCCTTCTTATTTTTCTTATTCTTATTCTTTTTGTTCCTCTTCCTCTCCCACTTCTTTATCTCCTCCTCCTTCTTCTTTTTCCATTTCTTCGTTTTTTTTCTTTTATTCCTCTCCTTCTTCTTCTTCTTCTCCTTCTTCCTCTTCTTTAATCTCCTTCTTCTTCTTTTTCTTCATCATCATCATCTTCTTCATCATCATTATTTTCATCATTAATCTCCTTCTTTTTCATCATCATCATCATGATCATCATCATCTTTATCTCATTTTTCTTCTTTTCTTCGTCGCCATCATCATCATCATCTTCTTCTTTTATCTCCATCTTCTTCATCATCTCCTTCTTCTCCATCCTCCCTCCTCCTCCTCCCTCCTCCTCCTCCTCCATCCCCCCTCCTCCTCCTCCTCCTCCCCCACCCCCTCCTCCTCCTCCCTCCATCCCCCCCCCTCCCCATCCTCCTCCATCCTCCTCCTCCTCCTCCGCCCTCCTTCCCCTCCCTTCTCCCTCCTCTTCTTTTTCCTCCTCCTTCTCCTCCTCCTCCTCCTCCTCCTCCTCCTCCTCCTCCTCCTCCTCTTTCTTCTTCTCCTCCTCCTCCTCCTCCTCCTCCTTCCGGCCGGCCATGTCTGAGTACCTTATTCCGAGACAAATCAGGGGCCTCTATTTCCCCTGTGTTATGGAGATTGGAGGTGGCGCTGGAGCGCTGGAGGGCCGTTGGTGGGGGGGGGGGGGGTTGCTGTGTCTCTGAGGGGGGGGGGTTTGTTGTTGTTGTTGTTTTTTTCCGTATCTTGATGTTTGTGTTTTTGTCTCTTTGTTTGTCTTTCGTTTTTTCGGTTTTTCTTTTTCTTTTTCTGTTTGTCTTTCTCTTTTTGTTTGTCTTTTTCTTTTTATGTTTGTCTTTCTCTTCTGTCTGTCTTTCTGTCTTTCTCTCCCTCTCCCTCTCCCTTTTCCCTCTCTCCCTCTCTCTCTCTTCCGTCTATCTTTCTCTCTCTCTCTCCCTCTCCCTCTTCCTCTTCCTCTTCCTCTCCTTTTTTCTCTTTTTCTCTTTTTCGTTACCCTGTCTAGCTTTATGCTCCTCGCGTCCCG
>NC_091554.1:46528644-46531144 GCF_042767895.1 Penaeus vannamei | reverse complement strand
TGGCTTTGCGGTCCTGTAGTCCTACGGCGCCCCCTTGAGGACGTGCCCGGCCCCCCGAGGCGTTACCGCGAAGGTGTTACCGCAGGGGGATCCCCGAGGCCGCTTATGACGAGGGGCGCCGGGCTAATTCTGTGTGGTTGTGGGTGGCTCGGTGCCAGAAAATTGCGCGCGTGTGTGTGCGTGCGCGTGTGTGCGCCGGGAGGTGGTGGAGGTGAGGCTCAGTGTGGGTGTGGGAGTGCCACGGCCGAGGACGGTGCGGCGGGGAGACCACTAGACCGGCCAGGCACGAGGGTAAGGCACTGCTCGATGCCCCGCCGCGCGCGTCGCATCCGGGCTGCGCTGGCGGACCGCGCCGATGCCCAGCGGCGCGTCGGGGCGTAGGCCTTGGGAGGGGCAAGCGTCCTTCCTGCTCGGGGCCCTCCTCGGCGGGCGGAGAGGTGCTGCGAGTTCGAAAATCGCGTTCCAAGAGTGAGGCGGGGAAGATTCCTCCTCGGGGTGGGTCCAGTGTGAGGCGAAGCGAGCAGAGTGGTGAGTGGTTCGCGGCGAGGAAGAGGAAGCAAAGGGAGGGATGTCGAGGCGGGGAGGGGCCGCGGCCGGAAGCATGTGTGCCAGTGGTGACAGCGGGCACGAGGGCACGGAACGGGGGCGCAGGCCGTAGGGCTACCCGGAGGCCGGATCTGTGCGGGACGCGGGATGAGTGAAGAGGGGGAGCTGGGGCCGTTAATCACCGTGCCTTATGCCTTTCTGTTTTTTTTTCTTTCTTTCTTTCTTTCTTTTCATTTTTGTCTTTCTCTAGTTTCTTTCATTTCATTTCCCTCTCTTTTTTTATTTCCTTCTTTTTATTGCTCTTCTCGAGTGTCCTTCGGTGGAGCAATGAGGAGAGGTTCCCCGCCACCACGAGGGTCGTCTTCGGCGTTCTCATCACCCCGTTTTCGCGACCTCAGACCACCCCCTCCCCTCGCCCCCCTCCCCTCCCCCCTTCCCTGCTGGTTGCGCATTGTCCCTCCCCATGCCTGCTTCAGTGCTTGCCATGTTGTGCATAATATCCTGTGTGTTATGTCACTGCCCAGATGATTCCGAGTCCCGCTGTCTGGCGCTCACATGCCCAGCTCAAGTGTTTCAGTGACGTCACCTGGACCATTAGCCTTGGAGTACCGTAGTTAAGGACAGTTATTTAGCGGTCCCTTTTCAGTGTTGCTCAGTGCTCGTTAGGATCTTTAATCTACATGTTTACGATATTCAGTAGTCAGAGATTTATGTAGCGTCAGAGTCCTGGAGAGTCCTGTATCGCGTAGGGTTCTAGGGTGGAGTAAGTGCACTCTCAAGTCAGCGTAGTTTCTTAGTTTACTTTATCACAGACTGCGCGGTGTGAGTTACCACGACTTCCGCCGCCGCCTGGGATAAACAGGAGGCCATGTGTCACAGTGTGAGGTGGACTTCTGTAGCGGGAAGTGTTAGTTGTGCCATCTCCTGAGTAGTGACTGTCATGTCAGGATCAGGTTCATGTCAGTTTTAGCAGTGTAGCGTAGGTAGGAGGTGGCAGCAGACGGGCGCGTCTCGCGGGCGCAGCCAGGGCGAAGTGGACGCCCTCAGACACGGCTGCGCCTCCGGAGAGTCCTTGAGGTTAGGGCCACGTAATGTTAAGTGCCAGGCGCAGGAGCGACGCCTTTCTCTTTACTGTTTATGAGACCATGTTACTACGCCACGCCCACTCGCACAGGTGACGCTGTCTGTGGGGGGAGTGGCACGCGTAGCCCCGCCCACGCCTATCAGCCGGCAGCAGCCGCCACGCCCACGTCGTCCATGCCCCGCCTCCACGCCTCGAGCAGCGGGCTGGGCGGCTCGGCGTCCCGACTGAGCGCAGGAGCGGCAGGAGGCGCCGCCGGCTCCTACCCCGGCCTCGCAGGGAGCAGGCTGGGGGGGTCCTACACGGGCCTGGTGTCCTCGGCGTCCTCGGGCTACGGGTCGACCGCGGGGGGCGTGCTCCCCGCCGCGCCCTCGCGCCACGAGGACTCCGAGGACCTCTCCGACGTGTCCTCGGGCGCCACCTCCGAGGACTCGGCCAGAAGAAGACGACGTCGCTCGGCGCAGTCAGCCAAAGGTGATGGTGCTCCGGCAGGCCCTCGGCCGGCCCCTCCCTCCCAGGGCGCCGCGCCTCTCGGCCGGCCTCTGGGGCCCTTTAGCTTGTCATGATAGTTTTCTGTCACGAAAGGGCTTGTCATAATAGTTTCCAGTGCCAGAGTCACGTGATTTCAATGTCAGTTCATGCTCGTCACTTTCCCCCAGATTCACTATCTATTTGTATGTAATAATCTGTCTGGCCACTGGTCATTAACGCCCCCCCTCCCCCTCCTCCCCCAGGTGTGATTTGTCGTGTCATCGCATCCTTTTCCAATGTAAAAAAAAAAAAATGAAAAAAAAAATCCATGGCAATTAACCAATTAAGCATCACTTTCCACATTTTAAAAATATCACTTTTTTATCCGATTCCTTTTAAGTT
>NC_091554.1:46491144-46526144 GCF_042767895.1 Penaeus vannamei | reverse complement strand
TATATATATATATATATATATATATATTTATGTATGTATGTATGTATATGTTTGTACGTATATATGTGTGTATGTATACTGTGCGTATGAGCATGTATGTATTGCCTTGCCATAGAAGGACGATCAAGGGTAAATAGCGCCTTAGTCTTCCAAACGGGGCGCGTTCACCGAGGACGCTTGTATCCGCCGCGGTCCCGTCGGGTCCTTGGGGCGCCCGGCGATGGCTGTTCATGCTTTCCGTTCGCGCGAATGAAGGATCGGCGCGGGTTGGGGCGCGCGTCGGGCCTGGGCGCCGCCCGCCGGGAGGGCCGGGTCCTCCCGCGCGGGCGGCGGCCAGCCCAGTGCCCGGCCCGCGCGCGCGTGAGTGTGTTGTGTCCTTTTGTGACGGCGTGACTCCCTGCAGGCGAGGCGTCCGTGTCAGGGAATGAGGACTTCGAGTGGGTGCGCGCGTCGCCCATGCTGACGGGGCTCCTGGAGGGCCACGTCACGCGGCTGGCCACGCCCCCCGACCACCGAGGACTCCGGACCAGCCTGGCCACGCCACCCGAGTCCGGCGAGGAGGGCGGCGGCGGCGGCCCCGCGCACCGCCACCGCCAGTACCCGCGGCCCCCGCCGGCGCCGCGCCCGCGCACGCTGGAGCCGACGGACCTGGTGCCGCACCGCCCCCTCAGGGACGGCCTCAGGGACTCCCGCGACCGCCTGTACTCGCCGTCGCGCGACCTGGCCGGCCACCGCCGCTCCAGGGACTCGTCCGTGGAGCGCAGCGGCCGCGACTCGTCGTGCGAGCGCGGGTCGGTGTCCAGCCTGCACCAGCACGCCCACCACCACCACCACCACGCCCCCGGGCCCCGCCTGCCGCACCACGCCTGCGACTGCCCGTCCTGCTGGTGCGACGAGGACGAGCCCGGCTACGACTCCTGCGACGAGCGCCACCACCACCACCGCCACAGCTACCACGAGGGCCTCCACCACGCCCACCTGCACTCGCTGCCGCCGCACCACCACCAGACGTGCGGGCGCGATGCCGCGCGCGAGCGGCGGGCGCGCGGGCAGGGCTCGGGCGACAGCGGGCGGTCGTCGCCGGGCTGCTGCCGCCACTGCCACCCGCTGGGCTCGCTCAGCTCGCTCTCCAGCCACGACTACTGCGCCAACAGCCGGCTGGCGCTGCCCTGCGCCTCCAAGGTGGGTGGCGCCCTCGCCACGCTCCAGGGGGCGCGCCGACATCGCCGCCTCGACTCAGACTACATCGCGTTGTGGAGCTGCCACTCCCCGCCGGTACGTGCCGCCCACGCCAGGCTGCCCACACCAGGGCGCCCGCACTGCCGCCCGCGCGCCGGCGCCCGGCCTCCCCTCATGCCTAGCCACACCCGCCGCGGGCGAGAAGTAGGGTCAGCGCCAGGGTCGGCAGACAGCGCGGTCCCGCGGGCGTGAGCGCGCTGTCTGCCGAGGTTTGGGTCTTTGAGTTCATTCCAGGAGGAGGCTGAGCCCGCGCGCGCGGGGGCGGCGGGCGGGGCTCTGGTGCGGGCGTGCGTGGACGGGCGCGAGTTCTGCCACTAACCAGAGACCGACCGCTCCTCCCCCGGCCGTCCTCCCGGGCAGCCGCACTTTACAAAACGTCATTGTTGTTTACGAGCCGCCCCCCCCCGCCGCGCCCATGCCCGCGCGAGGGCGAGGGGGCGCCCGGGAAGGTTCTCCTGACCGAGGCACTCCCGTTCCTCCGTCAGCAGCCCCTTGTCCCGGCGCCGCGACTCGCCCGAGCCGCGGGCGGGCATGGGCGCGGCGCGCGGCGGGCGCGTGCTGTCGCTGGTTGCCGTGGCGCTAACGATGAAGTTCTGCATTGAGGTGGCCATGTCCTCGGCGAGCACCCTGGTGGGGGTAGGGGTAGGGGAGGGGAATGCCTGAGCCCCTCCCGTCTCAGCCGCACGGCCTCTTAACAGCTGAGACTCCTCTGTGTGCACTAAACCTGCAATGACCTTGGCAGCTGCGGTGTGCTAGCCCCTCGGCAGGCGCCGACGGGGCTCTGAGCCGGTGTTCGGGCTTGCGGAAGTAGGGGAAGGGGGGGGGGGCTGGACGTCTGCTCAGGACCCCGTGCTCGAGCCTGCCCACTCTGGGGATGAGGGCGTAGAGGGGTAGATGCGCACTCGCCGTAACAGCTGCGAGGTGTAACCGTAGATTAAGTGTGTTGTACTGTTCCCCTCCTTTTCGTAGCAGGAAAGGCTCCCTGCCGCGCTTTCCCAAGACGGTGTGCATTGAAGTGAGACTTTTGTTTAGACTAACACGTAGGTGTGTGGAAGACCTGAAACCTCGTTTTTTATTTTCATTTTTCTTTTTTTTTCTTTTTTTATTTATTATTATTTTCTTTTTGCCAATATTAGTTCCGTCAGAGTTTGGCTTTCTCAGATTACACTCGCGAAATTAGAATCACGATTTTTCTGATGTGCTGGCCAGGACACTTTCTTATGCTGCACTTTATTAATATTGCTTGCATAATGTGTGTAGGTGTGTTTTGTGTGCGGATGCTTGTGTGTGTGTGTGTGTGTGTGTGTGAGAGAGAGAGAGAGAGAGAGAGAGAGAGAGAGTGAGTGAGTGAGTGAGTGAGAAAGACAGTAAGAGAGAGAGAAAGAGTAAGACAGTAAGAGAGAGAGAAAGAGTAAGACAGTAAGAGAGAGAGAGAGTGAGTGAGTGAGTGAAAAAGACAGTAAGAGAGAGAGTGAGTGAGTAAGACAGTAAGAGAGAGAGAGAGAGAGAAATAGTAAGAAAGAGAGAAAGAGTAAGACAGTAAGAGAGAGAGAAAGAGTAAGACAGTAAGAGAGAGAGAAAGAGTAAGACAGTAAGAGAGATAGTGAGAGTGAGTGAGTAAGACAGTAAGAGAGAGAGAGAGAGAAAGACAGTAAGAGAGAGAGAAATAAAGAGAAAGCCAGTAAGAAAGAGAGAAAGTAAGAGTAAGACAGTAAGAGAGAGAGAGAGAGAGTAAGACAGTAAGAAAGAGACAAAGAGTAAGACAGTAAGAGAGAGAGAAAGAGAGAGACAGTAAGAGAGAGAGAGTAAGACAGTAAGAGAGAGAGAAAGAGTAAGACAGTAAGAGAGAGAGAAAAAGTAAGACAGTAAGAGAGAGAGAGTGAGTAAGACAGTAAGAGAGAGAGAAAGAGAAAGACAGTAAGAGAGAGAGAGAAAGACAGTAAGAGAGAGAGAGAGAGAAAGACAGTAAGAGAGAGAGAGAGAGAGAGAGAGCGACTGAGGTTCTCAGAACAATATGAAAGCAATAAAGGCGCATCCAGCTGTGAATGCAAAGCTATTCTAACCCTTCCTCAGCCACTACTCTCTAGACTAGCCCAACAGCTTCGGATACCCGGCGTGGCCAAGGCATGGAGAACGGAAGCCACACTTTCTGTCCGGTTGCATGCGCTTACCTTACCTAACACTGCAACGCAACATCGCCGGGAAATGGCGGATTGCAAGTGGCATGCCGTTACAGGAGATATTTAGCGTTTTTTTCTTTTCTCTCTCTCTCTCTCTCTCCTTTCTTTCTTTCTTTCTTTTTTTACAAGTATTTATTTTCACCCGAAGAGACTGCCGGTGAAATTTATTGGCTGCCAAAGGAGCAGAGGTGTGAATTCTGCGGATACTTCTCGTGGTGCGTGGTTGGGCTGTGAGTGTGTGTGTGTGTGTGTGTGTGTGTGTGTGTGTGTGTGTGTGTGTGTTTCTTTTTCCCAAAAAGAGGGCATTTTACTTGTCTTTGAATTTATATTTTCGTTGATGAGATACTTCTTTTGCAGCATTCCTTTGCCTAAATAAGTAAATAACGTAATCAAAATAAGAATTAAAACAATTTATTTCATTCAGTATAGCATAGCACTATTACTTCATTCTCCTATTCTAGTTTTTACGGTAAAGAAAGACAAGAATATTTTTTCCTTCACTTTCCCATTCTTCCTTTCTTTCTCTCTTTCTCTTTGACAAGTATTTTTTTATTTCCTTTCTTTCTCTCTTTCTTTTTGACAAGTTTTTCTATTTCCTTTCTTTCTCTCTTTCTCTTTTACAAGTTTTTTATTTATTTATTTATTTATTTCTATTCTATTTTGGACATTTTTTTATTTCCTTTCTTTCTGTCTCTCTCTCTCTCTCTCTCTCTCTCTCTCTCTCTCTCGCTCTCTCTCTCTCTCTTTTTTTTTTCTTTTTTTTCTTTTTTCTTTCTTTTTGACCCGATGTAAAATCCTCGTGGGTGTTCCTCCAGGGCGGCTCTTTGGAGGACCGCGTGAACCGTCTGGAGGGCGACAAGGACTCCCTGCAGCTCCAGGTGACGGTCCTCAGCGAGCAGGTCGAGGCGCAGACGGAGAAGATCGCCGACCTCGAGAACCTTCTGGAGGAGAAGAAGGAGCTCCTCAGGAAGACGGAGGAGCAGCTGCAGAAGGTCGGTCTGGGATGCGAGTTTTTTGGTTTATTTTTTATCCTATCTTTTTTCTTTCTTTCTTTCTTTTACTTTCTTTCTATCTTTTCTTTTCTTTCTTGCGTTTTTTTTTTTAGTTTTTCTTTCTTTTTTTTAGTTTGTTTTGTTTTTCTTTTCTTTGTTTTTGTTGTTGTTGTTATTGTTTTTTTCTTGTTTTTCTTTTCTTTCTTATGTTTTTTTTTTATTGCTGTTGTTGTTGTTGTTCATTACATTTTTTTCCGTCTTTCGTCTTTTTCTTATTTCCATCCTTTTCATCTTCATATATATTCGTTCTCTCCTTACTCTTCTTCTTTTCTTTTATTATTATTATTATTATTATTATTATTATCATTATTATTATTATTATTTTCACTATTCGTCTTCTTTTTCTTTCTTTCTCTTCGTATTCTTCCTCTTCATCTTTTTCTTCTAACTTCTTCTTCTTCATTTTCTTCTTCCTGCTCTTCTTTTTTTCCTCTTCCTTCTTCTTCATCGTCCTCGTCTACTTCTTCTTTCTCTTTTTCTCTTTCATCTTTTTTATTAATTATTGTTATTCCTCATATTTTTTTCTTCGAGTTTTTTCTCTATTTCTTTTTAATTTCTTCTTCTTCTTCTCGCTCTTCTTTTTCTCCTTCTCCCTCTTTTTTCCTCCTCTCCTTCTTTGTCGTCGTCTTCGTCCTCTTCTTCTTGTTTTTCTTCTTCTAATTCATATTGTTATTATTATTATTATTATTAGTAGTAGTAGTAGTATTCCTCTTCTTTTTCTTCTATTTTCTTTCATCTTTTCCTGTTTCTTGCTCCTCCTCTTCTTCTCCTTCTACTCCTTCTTCTTCTTCTTCTTCTTCTTCTTCTTCTTCTTCTTCTTCTTCTTCATCTCCTCCCCCCTCTTCATCTTCTTCTGTTCCTCCTCTTCCACCTTCTTCCTCGTCTTCGTCTTCGCGTACGTCCTCTTCCTTTCGCTTCTCCTCATTCTTCTTCTTCTTCTCTACTTTCATTTTCTTATGATTCCACTTTATCTTTGTTATTCTAATTTCTTCTTCTCTTTCGTCTTCTTACTATTATTCCTCTTCATCTTTTTTTATTCTAATATCTTCTCTCTCTTCTTCTTCCTTTCCTTTCCAATGTCCAAAAATATTCATGTGCATGCATGTGCAGGGAATATAAAATAGCGAAAAATGGAAGAATTTCTTGATATTTTTTTTCGTTATTTTTATCATTTATTTCTCTATTTTTAGTTTCCTCGCATTCGCATTAACTTTAGAAGAAAGAAAGAAAGAAAAAAAAATAGATAATAAAAAAAGAAGGAAATCGTTAGCACACGTTCATATTAGGATAATAAGATCCGATGCGAAAGCCTTCCCCTGAGACCGCATCCGGGTATTTCGCTGCTGATGGAGAGACACGCGAGGGGGGGGGTGAGAGGGTGAGAGGGGGGAGGGGGAGGGGGAGATGGGGGAGAGAGAGGGTGAGAGGGGGGAGGGGGGTGGGGGAGATGGGGGGAGAGAGGGTGAGAGGGGGAGGAGGGGGAGTTGGGTTCTTCATTGCTATATTGCATGCAAGAGAGGGAAGGGGGAGGGGGGGAGTAGGTTGTCATTGGTGAAAATCTGGCTCGTTTTTTTTCGTTTCTGTTCATATATATATTTTTTTAAGGCTTGTTTTTTTGGGGGGAGAATTAGATGCTTGGGTTGGGAGGGAGAGAGGGAGTGAGAGGGAGAGCGAGAGATGGAGTGAGAAAGAGAGATAGGGAGAGGGGGAGAGAAATAGAGAGAGGGAGAGTGAAAGAGAAAGAGGGAGAAAGGGAAAGAGAGAGTGAAAGAGAAATAGGGAGGGAGAGAGAAAGAGAAAGAGAGAGGGAGAGAACAAGAGAAAGAGAGGGAGAGTGAAAGAGAAAGAGAGAGGGAGAGAGAGAGAAAAAGAGAGAGGGGTGTGGGAAAGAGAAAGAGAGATGGAGAGAGAGAAAGAGAAAGGGAGAGGGAGAGAGAAAGAGAAAGAGAGAGGGGAAGAAAGAGATAGGGAGAGGGAAGGAAAAAGAGAGAGGGAGAGAAAAAAGAGAAAGGAAGAGGACCTCTATACGCCATAGAATAAAGGAACTTCATAAGACCCTTTTGTGAGGCAATCTTGCGAAATATATTGCTGTAGATGTTCTTAATTTTCTTCAGCAACGGGGAGAGGGGCGGGTGGGGGGGGGGAGACTAAGCAGATTATTGAAATTCCTGTTAAGGTTGTGTAGTTAACGCTGGGAAGGTGCTTGTGTAAGGTAGACCAACATGATTTGAATAGAAATAACACTACGCAAACATTGATTTTCGGGAGAGTAGATATACCTTAAGTCAGTCTTCAGTCAACTAACCAGTTAACAAAACAATCTATCGGTCAAATCCACTAACCAGTCAATCAGGTGATCAGTCAACCAGTCAGTCAGTCACATCCACATCCCTTGATAGCATCCACCACCTTCCCTCTTCACCTTCCACTCCACTTCTTTTAATGTTCTCTCTGTCTATCTGTCTATCTATCTCTCTCTGTCTCTCTTTCTCTCTTCTCTGCTCTGCTCTTCTCATCTCTTCTCTGCTCTGCTCTGCTTTCTCTTCTCTTCTCTTCTCTTCTCTGCTCTGCTCTGCTCTGCTCTTCTCTTATCTTCTCTTCTCTTCTCTTCTCTTCTTCTTCTCTTCTCTTCTCTTCTCTTCTCTTCTCTTCTCTTCTCTTCTCTTCTCTTCTCTTCCTCTCCTCTCCTCTCCTCTCCTCTCCTCTCCTCTCCTCTCCTCTCTCTTATCTTCTCTTCTCTCTCTTCTCTTCTCTTCTCTTCTCTTCTCTTCTCTTCTCTTCTCTTCTCTTCTCTTCTCTTCTCTTCTCTTCTCTTCTCTTCTCTTCTCTTCTCTTCTCTTCTCTTCTCTCTCTCTCTCTTCTCTCTCTCTCTCACTCTCTTCTCTCTCTCTCTCTCTCTCTTTCTCTCTTCCTCCCTTCCTCCCTTCCTCTCTTTCTTTCTTTCTCCTCTCCTTCCTCCCCTCCCTCCCTCCCCCTCCCTTTCCCTCCCTCCCTCTCCCTTTCCCTCTCCCTCTCCCTTCTTCCCTCTCCCTCTCCCTTCCACCCTCTCTCTCCATCTCTCCCCTTCCACCCTCTCTCCCCTTCCACCCTCTCTCTCCATCTCTCCCCTTCCACCCTCTCTCTCCCTCTCCCTCCCTCTCCCTCCCACTCCCTCTCTCTCATACTCTCACTCTCTCCTTCAGGAGGTGATGACGAGAACCAGCCTGGAGACGCAGCGGCTAGAGCTCTTCAGCGAGATCAGCAACCTGAAGCTGCGTCAGGCGGCCTTCGAGAGGGAAAATGCAGACCTGCGGGATAAGATTCGCAGGTCGGACCACCAGTCGGACCACGCCAAGGCACAGGTTGGTGGAAAGAGGCGTCTTGGTTGGAAATTTGGTTAGGTTAAGATTTTTTTTATATGAGTTTGTTTTTGTTTTGTTTTTGTTTTTTTGCTTGTAGTATTGTACTCGGTTGTTTATTTATTTGTTTATTTATTTACTTTGTTTTGTTTTGTCTTTGGACAAGGATTTTGCTGTCATTATTTTTTTTTTTTTTTTTTTTTGGTTTGTAAATTCTAGAATTGATTTATGTAGGCAACAAAAGTGATATTTTTGTTTCTGTTTTTTGTTTTTATTTTGTTTTTGTTTCTGTTTTTTGTATATATAACCTTGTGAACCCTTTAAAATAGACCAATGGGTGTATTTGTGTGAGCAGCGTGCCTGCATGTATGGCACTGTAGTATGTCGAGTCAGTCCTTGTTTTTTTGTTTTGTTTTTGTTGTCAAGTTTTGTTAAATATTTCTCTTTAGTTTAGTGTACTTACTGTTATTTTTGTTTTTGTTTTTTTGTTTTGTTTTGTCCATTTTTTTCCAGTTAATTTTTATTAATGTAGTGTTTATCTCTAACTGTATTCTGGTGAGGATCCCAGGTTTTATGTTTGTATTTTGTTACGTTCATAGTGATTACTCAATAAACTGTCAAGTACAGACACACACACATGCAAACTCACACTAGCTCATGCACACACTTATACATTCATACATACAGATACGCACACAGTCAAACATGTGTGCTCACTCACACTCACACAAACATTCATACACATACATTTATACACTTATTTTCATACACACATACACATGCACACATACACTCACACACACATGCACTCGCAAACATACACATGCACTTTCAAACATACACACACAAGCGCACACATTTTTGTTTTGTTTTTATTTTGTTTGTACCCATAGCTTTATTCATTTACTTTTTCCCTGTGTTTGTCACCATTCCCACATTTTACGTACAAAGAAAAAAAACACTGTAGATGTTTAACGCAAGCAATGCAAGCATGTTATGTGTGTTGTGTGTCCTATCATATTTTGTTGTGGTGTGGTCAGCCGGTATTGTGTGGTGTCGGGCGTTCTGGTAGTGGGAGGATAACCCCAACGGCTGCGTCCACTCCCATCCACTCCTTCCTGGTCACCCCAGACTCACCTCAGCCTAGCCATCAGGTAGTATGACTCACAGTACCCAACGACTAACGAGTATCTCTCCTCGTAATTGTAATGAATAATCTCCTCCAGGTTCTTGTTATATTTAAATTGAGCTTACGTGTCAGCTGCATCTGTTTGATCTAAAGAAATCTTTGCATGGACGAGTATCATATATTTTTTGCATTAATATAAAGTTGAAAAGAAGTTTTTCTTTTACTTATGACAATTTAGCTGGTGCTTGATATATGTAAAGTATATTTGTTACTTCATAGTTCTGATTAACTTCCAAATATATTTTTCTGAACTTTTAAGACTTAATGACTTGATTCCTCTTTACTGTTCATAATATAAAAATGTTTGATTCTTGTTGAAAATATCATGATTCACCTTCCTCTTCGTTCGTCTGTTTTCTTCTTTCTTATTATTGTCATTTTCTGTGATTCTTATACACTTGACTCTATCACCCTCTTCATTTTTTTTTCCTTCCTTTGTATTCTCTTCTTCCTCTTACTGATGCTCCTCTTCTTTTTCCTCCTTACTTTCTTTATCATCTTTTTGAGTCTTTTATTCCTTCAAGCAAGTGTAAATATTCTGTGCTTAAAGTGTTCCCAGATCTGATGTTATGAAGTATGCTATGTACATGATTCAGTGCACTCAAGTATTTTTATGTCCATGTGCTTCAGAAAGGATGACATGCGAGAGGTCGTCTCTCTTTAGTGTTGTAATGTACACGTGCTTTTAAAGTAAAGATGTCCTGGGCATGCCGTCCCCGTTCCCCGTCGGGCTACTAACCAAAGACGTGACTTCAGCTTGCAGCTCAGTTGGCTAACTCCCCATCTCCGAGTAGCATCTCTACCCTCTCCACCATTCCGGCTTCCTCGCCTAACAAGTCTCCTGCTCAGCCTCCCACTGTGTCGCCTGCCTCCTCGCCGGTCGCGTCCCATGATGCGCGAGAATTCTTGCCGCCAAGGGTGAGTAAGGTAAGTATCAGCCCGGTGACATTAGTTTTGTGGGCGTACAGCTTGACGGGTTTGAGCGTGTTTTGCACCTTTATGTTAGAGAATGTTTTTTTTTTTATCTGTGGGTTTTTTACATGTGGGGAGAAAAGTTACGATTATTTGCTCTTTTTAGGTGTATGGATTTTATAAATTCATTGAGTTTCAAAGTTGATAATTGAAACTAAAGTAGGAGAATATATGGATATTTATCAGTTATATATCATTCATTGTAATCACAAATTTAAAAGCAGTACAGTACGGACAAGTCTAGCTCTATGTAGATTTTATTTAACAATTTACGACAGGTTAAGAAGTTCCCTAGCATCTAGTATAGCCTATTATGTTTACCCTAATCGTGAATATTATTTACAGTATATTCATTGTTTATGAATAATGGGGTTATATAACATTTTTTGTAAGATATCCTCTTCCCAACATATAGTTCATATAATGTACATATTTCAATTTCACATGTATATATAGCTAGTAGTATATGGCCAGTGTAGCACTTACTACAAGTAAGTATTTGAATTTTTTTTTTTTCTTGATATCTCTTTCTATGCTTTAGCCTTCATCTAGGGATTTACTGAATGCCGATGCCTCTTTTTTTCTTCACTGTATGATATATTTGTTACATTATTAAATAAATATTAAATAATTAAGAATATAAAGACTGCCTGCTTTAGAGAAATGGGAAGCTAATCCATAAGTTTTGGTGTAAATCACTTTCAAGCATGAAGAAAGGTCAATGGAAAATGTCAAAGATAGAAATTTAGTTCATGATTTACTTTTACTGCGACATGTATTGATTTAAATAAAAACACTTTTTAAACAAATGTATATCTATATGATTATATACTAATTTCACCTTCTTGAAATATGAAGCTCAAGATATAAAGCAGGAAAATAACAGATGAATTAATTTGCCTTATTTATATTTAACAGACTCCCCCTCCAAATGCTCGACGGAAAATCGACCAGTTTGGAACCATGCCTCGACAGCGAGATATTATCATAGGCGGAGAGGCCAACCACGGCTCGGCAACCACAGGGCGATCCAAGGGAGTCATGTTCGGTAAAGGCTTCCACTTCCTTCCATTCCGTGTGGCGGGAAAGCGGAGCACTTCAGCCCCCAACTTAGGTGACGGTGGTGTTCATGCATGAGTACAAACCTGCAACCCCCTCCCCCTATCTGCCCCCCCCCCCTCCAATTTGTTCTCATGAGGGCCATCTTATGAATGGGATGAAAATTGATGGTAAACATTTCTTATAGGGTGATTCAATGAGTATTTAGCTTGATGACACTTTTTGAGGGAGAATTCTTTTAAAGCTTTGTTTGATAAGTTACTTAAATTTGTGAGTACTTGAGAATTATACATTACTATTGAAATACACATGTAAAAAAGACTCATTATATTTAAAGATTATAGGATTTTTTTCTTATTATTGTAATTGGATAACAAATAACTTTTATATAATACTGGTGTGAAAACATCAGTTAAGCTCAGCTGTTCATATAAATACCTTCTTCTCCATTATTTCTGTACCATCAATTTTACCCAGGCTCTGCTGGCAAAACTTTTCTTTGTAGAGAATTATTTTAATGTTCTAAATTTACTCAAATGTTGATTGACTCTCAGTTGCTATTTGGGAATGCTTTTATTTACACAAGGTTTCAAAAAGTAGGTAACTTGGTATGTGCATTATCATAATTGAAATTCAAGTCAGTTATTTAATATGTTTCACATATTCCCAACCAGTATATTTTCCCCCCCAGAATATTTGAATATCATTTGAGCCTTTAGAGAAATTGCCGAGTATCTGATAAAAGGCTACGTAGGTCCTTCAAGAATTCATTTGGATGAATGATCTTAGTGAAATAGCCAGTCCATCCTTGATCTTTTATGAGTAGGTCTTGCTTGTCTATCTGGAAAATTATGGAGGACATCAAACCCCTATTAATAGCTTGTGAAATAGGAAGATTTATTCTGATTTGTAACAAAATCTTATTTCAGGTTGCCTTTAGCAAAACCATTGATAAAGTTTATTGAAGATGCTTTGCTGGTAGAAACTTAGAAATAATTGCTATTTAGTTTATTTTCTTATTAGAAGAGGGAAATTACATTGTGCCTTTTTGGTAAAGCATTTCCACTTAGTTCTCATTGCTAACTTCAAGCCGTTTTACAATATTTAGATTATCTTAGTGTTTAAGGTTTTGTCAGACTGAGCTGCAAATCAGTTATGCATGTACTGTGTAGATGGCCCCGAAATAGTCATAAAAGTAATTTGAAGTTACGTGCATCATGAATAGTAATTGTAAATATAAGATTCATGTTTATGCTTTCACTGTCTGAGCATGAGAAGTAACAAGCTCGAAACAAGTTACATTAATATTTTCACTTCCTTCTCAATTGATTTTAACCCCCTTCTCTAGAATATCTTCAGTTGGCAGGATTGTTGTCATGACTGAATCGCGTCAGGCCACCTGAGTTGCGTATCCTGTGTTGCCCACGTTCAGCCCATCACTTTGTGTTTTCCTGAGTATTGGCTCACGCTTGTCATGGGTTGTCGTTTTCATCTTGAATTTATATACGTACATTTATGTATATATATGTATGCAGTGTATATGTATGCATATGTGGTAATTCAGTATACAGTTACATACGTATAGCATCATTTTTGTTGTTATTATTATTGTTATTATGAGTATTATTAGTATTGTCATTATTCTTCATATCTTTGTTATTATTATCATTATTATTATCATTTATTTATTAATTTTTCTTTTTATGATTTGTAATAAATAGTTTTAAAAATATATCAAGATGGGCATCGTTTACTGTCAGACGAGATTTGAGTTTAACAAAGCTTTGGCTAGAAATACTGACTTGAGAGGAAATGCACCTTTGCTGAATGAGTTTGCAAAGGCTTATTTCAATCAAGTGTTTTTTTTTTTTTTACACAGTAGTTTTAATCTGCTCTTCGACAGTTTTCATTAATATCACGTACTTGCTATATGTTTTTTTTTTTTTTTTTTTTTTTCTCTCTCTCTGTTGAATTTTGAATTAGGCTGCCTGATATATTGCTTTTGTATTTTGCTTAGTTGCATGATGATAGGATAATTTGCACACAGAAAGCAAATAGCAAGAAAATGCCATGATACAGGTACATTTTTTTGGCTACGTATGACGAGTTATTTTTGCATCAACGGCAGAACTTATTTTCCAAGCTATTGTTATGTAATATACATCTCGGAGATAGTTGTCACTTACCGATATAACATATTTCAATTCCTTATATTTTTTTTTGTCTTAGCTTCCATATTGTCTGATTCATTGCATGTTGGTTGCATATATTTTGCTTAGATTTTAATTGTATTTATTTTAATTAATTTGTTATTTTATGCATTACATTTTTTTGTAGTTTGGTACCTTGTTCAATATACAAATGATATAGGTTGCTATGATTTGGAGGTTATCCAATTTTTGTTTAAGTAAGAAATTTGTAAAAATTATATTTCTGACTCAAAATTACATATTATAATGAAAAACATAGAAGCTTCAGTACTTTAACAATACAAACAATAGAGAATTACATATTTTTAGTGTTTTAATTGTAATTGTAATGAAAAAAAATATATATATATATATAGAAGAGATGAAAATTTAAGCAGTTAGATTATGATGTTTATTTGGGCAGTTAGATTTCAATGGTATCATTACTTACGCAGCGGAAACAGAAATGCAGATGATTGACGACCTGCCAGAGGGAGAGTACGGGCACCCAACAGACGGCATGATGGTCCCAGCATCGTCAACGCCCCGGGTCAATACGCTTGTTGGTCACAGGTCCCCGCCAATGCATCCCAAGGCAACAGGCATCAAAAAGATATTTACAAAGTGAGTATTATGTAATAAATCAGTGAATATCTGCGTCCGTGTTTTTATTTTGATTACGGAGTGAGTATTATATGAAAATCAGTTGGTATTTGTGTGTCTGTGTGTACGTGTTTGTATTTTGATTATAGAGTGAGTATTATATGAAAATCAGTTGGTATTTGTGTGTATGTGTTAATGTGTTTTATTTTGATTACAGAGTGAGTATTATATGAAAATCAGTTGGTATTTGTGTGTCTGTGTTAATGTGTTTTATTTTGATTACAGAGTCAGTATTATATGAAAATCAGTTGGTATTTGTGTGTCTGTGTGTATGTGTTTGTATTTTGATTATCTCTTTGGCACTGCTTAAAGAGGGAAGCTGGCAGGGGTATTAGTGGGAACCCAAGGAGGTGCAGTGTTAACTGAGTAGTTGGAGGAATGGGCAGGTCTTACAAGGAGAAAGGAAAACTAGGATTCATAGATTGATTATTATTTATCTCTGTCTTTGTATGTCAGATATCTTGAGAAATAGGTGCTGTATTAAAGTTGTTCAAGCATTTTGCCCATCCCAAACAGGCGTAATCAGTGTGTATGATTTAACATGTAGATGCAGTGCTGTGTCTGTGTGTCAGGCATTGTTTGAAATTTGCCTGAATGGACACTACGCTAATAACAGGGAATAAACGAGAAGTGATGTCAATGTGATACAGGCCTGCTTATGTGAAATGGAAAGGCCATTTTCACTTTGGATGTATTTCATTAAACTTTTTGCTAGTTGCTGTAATTTGTATATTAAATGCTTATGTTATTTGTATAATAAAAAGATTATCCAATCTTTCCATGGGAATAGTATTATTTATTTGTCTTTGTTTCTTTTTGCAGGCTCCGCCGCAGCAGTTCCGGCCATCTGGACAGTGATCTTGGTGATGGGGACTTCAGGCGAGGTGGAATGAGGGCTACGGCATCTGCACGCCTTGGCTGGACCTCACCCACAACTACTTTCAAAGAGTACGTATTAACATAATTAAAATATTTATGAAATATCTCTGAGTATTCAAATAGAATGTTTTTTTTTTTTTTTTTTTTTTTTTTTATTATTATTATTATGATTATTATTATTATTATTATTATTATTTATATAGCCTTCTATTTGCAGTTTTATTACAAAATCTGAGCATTTTCAGTAACCAGATACAATATTCCTTGGCAATATATGGGAGACATTAAGTTTGCACAACACACTGGATGAGGTTCATGAACTTTTACTATTATTCCTTCTCCCACTGAACCCTATTAAGCCACAGATATAGAGTAGTTATTCTTATTCATAAAATTATTGATTGGTGAACATACTGAACAGTGCTCTCATTCACCTCCTTCGTATCCTTTCAGGCCAGGTGAACCTTTCACCAGCTGGAGCACTGAAACAATGGAGGCATGGCTTGGAGGTTTGGGTTTGAGTCAGTATTGCGCCGCCGTTCGCTGCTGGACGGAAAATGGTCACCATTTGTCACAAGTAACACCTCAACAGCTGGAGAGAGAGCTAGGACTCCGTCATCCATTGCATAGAAAGAAACTTCAGTTGGCAATCGCGGCGAGATTGTCTGGAAACCAACTTAACACGCCATTAGCCCGTTTGGATCATGCTTGGGTGTTACGGTGGCTGGATGATGTGGGTTTGCCACAGTATAAAGACGCTTTTAGTGAAGCACGTATTGACGGGAGAGTGCTCAACTGCCTAACCTATGATGATTTAGCCTTCCTAAGATTTACAAATCTACTACATGTTACCTCATTGAAGCGTGGTATTCAGGTTAGTTGCTGTAAATGCTACAATTCTTTCTCAGTATGTCATTGATTTTGCAAACAGTGATTTTGAAGAGATGCTGTTCACCAGGCCGGAGCTCCAAAATTGCTCTTCTCATTCCAGGTCTTGCGAGAACACAACTTTGATCCCACTGTGCTGAAGCGCCGTTCAGTACCAGAAGAGGATCAGAGATCAAGAACACCAGCAGAAGTGGCGCTGTGGACTAATCACCGTGTCATGGAATGGCTGCGAACTGTTGACCTGTCAGAGTATGCCCCCAATCTTAGAGGGTCAGGTGCGTAATTTTTCTGTAGACATTTCTTTGAAGTAACCAATTTATTGGGAAATTTTGGGAAGAATAATTTTGGTCTCATAATAAACTCATTGATAACATTGTTCTTGTTCTCACATAGGTGTTCATGGAGCATTAATGGTATATGAAATACGTTTCACCTCCGAGCTCTTGGCATCTCTGCTTTCCATCCCATCTGGAAAAACCCTCTTGAGACGACACTTGAACACACACTTCAAAGAGTTGGTTGGTGCGTCCATCGTACAAGAGAAGAGGGAGTTGGAGGCTTCTTCAGGGTACACTCCTCTTACCACCTCTGCTAAAGTCAAGGTTGTATTAAACTTATATTGGAAGCCCATAGGTAGCATGTTGTACTTGTATTTGCATATTCAAATGATAGCTTGTTTGTTTTATTTTCTTGGGAGAAATAAGTATAATTTTATGTTGAACATTTTTCAGATGCCAAAGAAATCACAGTTCTCTCTAAAGCGCAAAAAGTCCAAATCAGAACTAGAATTTGACGACCTGTTATGTCCACTTGACGAGAAGCCCCCTGTAGGTGCTCTACAGGACAAGGAAAAGGAGGTGAGGACTTGGGAAGTGGTGGAGAAGATAAAATCTCTAGAGGTGGAGAAGGTGGAGAAGATAAAAAGCATGGAAAAGGTGGAAGAGGTAAGAACGACATGGTTTTAAAAGGATGAGCATTTACACAGTGCCATGAGTGGCTTATTTGAGGAATAACAGGTGCAGGGAAATAAAACTGGGATTGGTGAAGGAATTTTTTTGACTTACTCAATTACGTAAAGATACTTGAATATGACGTTTGTTTGTTTTTACTCCAGCTCAGCCCTTTAATCATTTTTGGTCTATATGAGTAGCTTAGTTTCTTACAGACAAGGTTTATCAAGTTTATAGTGAGTCGCATGAGTAATAAGGAATAACTTTAATGTTATGGCTGTAAGTTTTGGAATGTCTTGTGAATTTAACTGCAAATAAAAGAATAATTGAGGATGGGAAGAACTTTAGGTGTATAATATTTGTAAATTATTTTTTATTATAAGTTATTAGATTTTCTGACCAACAGATGAACTGGTTTTTAGTATTTAGATTTTATAAAATGGAAATTCTTTGGTTATCGGACAAAAAATATGGTGCAGACTTATCAAAATGAGGACAATTTAGCAGTAGTTTTTTCATCAGTAATAAGTAGTATGAAAGTTATTGTACAGTGGGCAGTGGATAACAAGCATAATGAACAGGTTTGACTCTTTTAAAAGATTAGCATGGATTTCTACACATATATAAGTATTTTACTTAATATGCAAAGTAAATCATCTTCATTTTATCCCTTAGTTAGTAGAACTTACACTTTTTAGTATTTATCGAAATTAATCTATTGCTAATTCTATCATTCAGTATCACTAGAAAAAGTTAAAGCACGTAAAGGATTTCTTATGGAATGTACTTACATTTGATAGCTCCAGTAATTTGCTTTTATTTTTAAGCCGCATGATAAGATATGTAATGCATTAGTTAATGTTCTTTTTTTTTTCTTTTGTGTTCAGTAAATATCAATTATGATAGAGATTTAGATATTTTGTGTTTATTAGACTTCACAAACATACATTTAGGCATTACACATCTTCATGTCAAGTAGACTGTAGTTAGTCTAATTTACAGAGGCCTTGGTAAAACAGTGTAATAAAGAATATGCAATGTATTCACAGTACATGCTTCATTAGCTTGTAATAAGTATAGTGTAAACAAACAAATACACTAATACACAGTGAGAAATCATAATACTTGAAGGAAAGGAGGTTTGAGAATATTTAAGTATGATCTGAAGATTGGCCTTTTGACTTTATATTGATTTGCTTTATATAGAATGGCATTTAGGTCATGTGAACTTTAGCTTTGTTAGACATAACGTCCTGTATCTTTTGAGTTTGTTTTGTAAAGCCTCCTTAACTATTTCACATCGGCAGGTCTAAGTAACGCTTTGAAATGCTTGATAATCTCAAATATGTCTGAATTTATCTGTTTTACTGAGGTCGTACTTTTAGAGTGATGATTAAAAATGCTGAGAATGATAAAATATTAGTTTAAATATATTATTTATATGTAGATAGTAATTTTTAAAAAATAATCTAAATTTTTTATATTGCATAACTATTGTCAAAGTCTCTGGTGTATTGCATGACAAGTTTTACATTGATTTCAAGCACCTGTTACATATAGCACAGTATTTGTTTTGTATTCATGTCCATGTAAATTACTTAATTGTTGCCTTGCATGAAAAACAAAGGAATGTTGAATTCACTTTTACCTTGTAGTAAGATTTCATTTCTTTGGGTGCAGCAGAGACATGCATCAGGCACGTTTTTATTTGTTTTCGTCAGTCATGCGAAAAGTTTTGTCCATGTGTGTAATGTGTTATGGCTCTCAGCTTTCACGTGTGGTTAACCATTTTCTCTCTCCCGTGCCACTGCTTCCTGCAGACCAATGGTGATGGCAGACTTTGCTGAGGTGAGTTGTAGTGTCTCTCTACGAGTATCTTGTTTGCAGTACTTTTAGAGCAGAGTGCCTAGGTATAGATTTTTATTTTGCCAAGTTTCATTTTTATTTTTGTATGTCATTTACTTAGGTTTTTAAGTGTTTAGAAAGCCTTTTATAGAGAAGGGGTTTAAGTAGATTTTTTTTTCTTACATATTTTTTGCTTTTATTATGCAAAGGAATGGGGTATAATATGTTTTTAAAACTAGTGTGAATTAAAAAAAGAAAAAAAAATATGAATTAATATTGGTTATCTTCATTTGAGAAAAATTTAGAAAAAAGCTCTGATTGGCTCGAAGCTAACGCATTGCTCTCCCATCACAGCGACTTCACAGATCATCCGCGCCACCGTTGATTGGTCGCATCACGAAGGTCTAGAGGAGAGCAAGCGCTGGCAGCTTGGCTTCCCTCACCATTCCTCGATCTGCCTGCAGCTCGTACCTTTGCCTATGCCTAGTGCCTGAATGCTAAAATATTGGCCGGGACACACTTTTCTTCAAGATAAACAACATTGAAGTGGTTCTCTGGAGTGTGTTGTCATTAATATTTTTCTATAATTGATTAAATCCAAAAAGGTGCAGTAACTTTTAAGATGTACAGCAGATGGTTCAGGAAAATCAAGCTATTAAGTCACATTATAGATTAGCTAAAAGAGAACCTCCCTATTTCACTGTGCCCCACAGGCCATCTGACCTCTTATGTGCCTTATTATTATATAAAAGGCATGAAGAATGCCATTCCAGGCAGGCAGTTTGGAGAAGAAGCACTTTTATAATCAAGATGTGCATTCAGTGCGTGCTTGTTATCGGTGAAATATTTTACTACTGTTAGTTAAAACGTTGACTTTCTGTGGATGTATCTACTTCTTTCCTTCAGTTACAAATACACAATAATAGTAATAAAGTACCTTGCTGATTCCCACTAGACAATATTTATGTTCTTCACATTTCATCTGGGTGTACTGAAATTCTCTTTGGTGGTCCCCCCAAATGACCAGTATGTCACTGCCTAGGCATGCACACAGATCTCAGCATGGAGGACCTGTGTTTAAATGTTTAGTCCTATGTGAGATAGTAAAGACTGCTGTTGAGAGAGAAATTTTACAACATTTTTAATTCCTTTTTAGAATATTTATATTTTTGTGTTTATTTTTGACAAGAGATCCTGTTTTATCACATTTTACTTTTTTGTGTTGTTTAAAGAGATAAATATGTGATTTTATCTTCATTGTAATTGCATTGAACCTATTGATGTTAGCAGATATATGTTTTATTGAAGAAATTATCCACTTCTAGGTTAAGAGTACTTTCTTAAAGTCAAATACTTTCAATAAGTTTTTTTGGAAAGTCACTTTGATACTTTTTTGTTGAGCATTTGTATGAGTTTTGTATTTAATTTAAATTGTTTTAAGCAGCTTACGAATCAGACAGTCATTATTTTAAAACTTTGCATACTATGTGGTGCAGTTTGTTTGTGCTGTGTTATGGTTTGTGGGCGGCTAAATTGCAGCTTAGACAAATTAACAAGACTGATGGGAAATATGTTTTAGAAATTGTTATGCTATGTAATATAGTAAGTGATTGACAGGGGCCTACAAGTTTATGATTGTAAATTGATGTTATCAGTGAGTTAACATGCAGCTGTTGAGCTCTTGTTATGAAAAAGATATAACTTTGAACTTTATATAAAATTTTAACAAAAAATTGTGTGATTTATCAAGGGTAGAATTTTCTCTTTTTACAAAATAAATTTTAGAAACTGGTCTGTAAATAGTATAAATACTTTTTCACCATTAGTCACATTTTTACATTGTCTCAGTAATTTGTAGGAAATTGGAACATTTGCCATTTGCTCTCATGGCCACGTCCCAAAATTTGATAACAAAATAAAGTCAGTCATTAGTATGTTTTTTTTTTTGTTGTTTTTCTTTTTCTTTTTTTATGGCCTGCATATGTTTTTTGACACAGTAAATTTAATGGAAATCAGATGAATTCCAGTAATTCTTTGATAATACTGAACTTTGGTTATATAATTTAAAAATGGATGATTCTAAATGACTGTAATTTTGTCGAGGAAGCCCATCTGTTTCGGTCTGCTGATGCCATGGTTTTTGTTGCCATTATTATAATTATTAGTAAGGAGGTGCAGAGCCTCATTTTTTCCTTTCTTTTTGAAAGAGATTTTTTATTTGCATAACTGACACTTGATTTGATAAACATTTTGAGAATCAGTACTGACGAAGATCTTGTTCATAATATTTACAAAGAGACAAAATAAAAGATCTTAAAAAGTAGCCAAAAGTTGTAGTCATTTTTAAAAATGAAAGCACTAAATACATGACTTTGAAGGCTGTATATTCAGTGAGGATAGTAAATATTTATAATACTATTTAACTGCACTGGAGCAAGTACATTTGAAATACATTATTAAGAGAGACGCACAGCATTCATAGCTATTATTCCTCATATTATAGAAAGAATATGCTTTAAATTTTATATATTGTGAATGGATAAATGAAATATCAGTTTCGAGTTAGCTGCCAGATCTTTACATAAATACCAGTTCTGAAAGTGGATGGCAAAAGAGCTTATAAATAAAGAAATTCTGGTGCATAAAGAGTGACTTGAGAAAAAACAGCTCAAGCAAAAGTAACTATTTATCTGTTTATTTATCCTCGTTTCTTTTCATGCAATACTAATCTACTAATTTGGAAACCAGAAATATTTATTAACTATTTATTTTTTAGAGATATGTTTTTGAGGTGCAATAATAAGACTGTTGATGTGCTCCAAAAATATCAGAATTATCACAGGATTCCCTTAGCACTAGTCACCTTGTTTACAATACTTAATTTGTAGTACATATAATCTACTGTGTGTGGAATTATGTTAGTTTTTTCAGAAAGAGTTTGAATGTTTTTTTATGGAGTCACTGAAGATATTTGTCCCTGTATTCATTTTTTTGCAGCTAGAAATCTGAGATAAGAAAATGACAATTGGTGAAGAAATAAAAATGGTTTGAACCTGAGAAGATATGAAGAGATTCAGAGTTTTGCATATTTATATAGTGGATGTCCTCAGCTTCACAGGCCAAGACTGTGGAACTCTAACAGCACCAGTGGGGTGTAATTTTTAGTATACATTTTTAATAAAATAACAATGATTTTCAATTTTGCTTTTTTATGACTTTACCCCCATGTTAATCATGATGAAGATGAAAATAAGGAGTAATGCACTTTGTATACATTTGTCTGTATTTTTGGGGGGACGGGGGTAGTGTGGAATTTAAAAATCCTATTGTACTGATATGGCAGAACAAAAAATATAAGCAAAATAAGTTTATTTGAAGATTTAGGAAGTTTTCTGACAGAGAAAAGAACTAAGGGAAAAAAGGAGGAACATGGTACAGAGCAAAGAAGTGGATAGGCACAGAAGCCAAGTATAACACTAGTTTGCTTGCACACTGCACACCCTCAGGCATTGCCAGAGGCTTGCACTTTCTGTACCTTTTTCTGGTTGAAGATTTAAAACACACTTTAGTTGCATAAATAATTTATTAGTTCACACGAACACTAATTGGTAACTTATTCAGTTTGGTGGTATTATGTCTTACCTATTTTGCACTTATATTGTTGAGTTAAATTGTATTCATTTTAATCAAGGCACATTATACTTTTGTCTAACTTCCATTTCTCTTTTCTAAAAGTCAACACATTTAGAAATGGAATATTTAGACATATAAAACTGGGCACTAGTAAACTACCATTATATATTTCTAAGTAAAAATTAAATATTAGTTCAAGTCACAGACTATACCATTCTCCCGATTACAATATTTGCTACATCTGAAATGCCAATACATTTTGTCAACTGAAAGGTGAAGAAAAGATATAAAAATGATAATTCTAAAACACAAAAACAAACAAAAGGTTCTGTTATTAATTATATCAAACTATGTATGAAAGTTGCACAAAGCATTAATATGCTGCCATCCCTTCTCTTTCCAACAAGTAGAACAAGTTTTACATAATGAAAAGAAGCATTGTTGGTCTGAAGAAAACTGATATTTAAGTAAGATTATTATAGGATAAAACCCCAACAAGAAATGAAATAATAAGACAGTGAAAAGGGGGAAAATATATATATTCACTCTTGTGAGTCTACAAAATTCGCGTGTATGTGGTAACCTACAAAAGTAACTGCAAACCTTTTTCTTTCATTTGGAAATAAGGTTCCGAAGAACTACCGCAGTCAGGGAAACAAGTAGTTACGTCTTTGGTCGATGGTGTAGCTTAGCGGTACTTTCAGTCAGGAATCTCGTGGTCGTGCTTGAAGTCCGATATCAATGTGCTTGTTTTTCTTGCAGAACAAGTAGAAGTTCAAGAGGGCTGGACATCCACAAGAAATCTCTTGAGGTTAGATGATTAATTCCTTTTTAATCATATCCAACTGGGGAATTTACAGCACCCACCGCATATTTCTTTATTCTGACCACGCCGCTGATCCCGAAAATATCGAAGAAGACGCAGAGATGCTTTTTATTTCTTGTTCTCAGCTTAGACGTCGTCCAACTCGAGATTTGATGGACACATAGGGGCGCTTCCTCTCCCTGACGACGTCCTTTGACGGGCAGAGGAGCCTTTGCCGTGCCAACCTGGATGGAATCCGGAGGATGCACGACCGCGGTTTTGCTGAAATAAAAACAAAATGAAAAGGTAAATAAAGAAACAGCTTAGATTGGTAAAAAATAATAATACGAACGGACAATGGTATATAATACAATCATTAAAATACAATCCAAACCTAAGCCTGACAGAAAACACGACAGAGAACAAAAATGATGTACTCAAATAACCAAATCGCAAGTGTCTCACCGTCGACACCTGCTTCAGCCACTCTTTGTTGTTGAAATCGAGCCTCGAGTCGAAATAGAAGTCGTTGATGTAAGAAAGAAGTTGATCCACTTTCTCTGGAAATTCTTCGGTCGGCTTGGGTGTTTCCTGAAGAAGGGAAGCAAGTGCTTACCGTTATGTGCTATAGGGACTCTCTCGCTCTCTCTCTCTCTCTCTCTCACACACACACACACACACACACACACACACACACACACACACACACACACACACACACACACACACACACACACACACACACACACACACACACACACACACACACACACACACACACACAAACTATTTCTCTCGTACTCATACTTTATCCTCTGATTTACCCCTCCTCCCCCTTCCCTCCCAAGCCGCACCTCTGGCTCCTCCGTGGTGGCCTTCAAAGGACCCACGAAGCTGATCTTGGGCGCCAGACCGACAGCAGCTCTTGCCTTGTTCACCATGAAGTCCACGATCTCATACTCATTGCTTTGTTTCAGGAGGTTGTTCTTGATCTGGAAAGAGAGATGGGAAATGTGGGTGACGGAGTGGTATTCATGCCGTGTTGACGTTCTCGTTTGGTAAATTTCTTGAAGGTTTTTGGATTCACTGCTGTGTCAAGGGGAAGGATCTCTACCTCGTTCTTGATGCTCAAAACCCGCTTATTCATTCTCTGTGTCTTTCATATATATTTGTTTAAATCTCCCGCTTTCCTTATCTCCCTCTTTCAATCCTCTTTCCTCTGCCAACTAGATCTCTCTTTTCCTGTCTCCACCTCCCCTTTCCCCTTCCCCTCTCTCTTTTTCCCTTTGCTTCTCTCTACTTCCCATTTCCTCTTTCTCTTTGCCATTTTCCCCTTCCCCCTTTCCTCCTCCCCTCTCTCCTTCTCCTTTCTACTTACCCCTCTCTCATTCCTCTTCTCCCTCCCCATGTCCCTTATCCTCTTCCCCTTACTCCTTCCCCGTTCTCCCTCCCTTCCTCCCCTATCCCACTTCCCCTCTCCTCTTCTCTCATCCCCCTCCCCCATCCCTCCTCAACGCCCACACCTTTACAATCCCTCCCCGCTTCCCCCCTCCCCACCCCCTCCTTTTCACCTACCTCTTCGAAGCTCCTGATGACGAGAGTAAGAAGCAAGTTGATCATGATGATGCTGTTGAAGAAGGCGAAGACGAAGAAGGTGATCGGACCCAGCTTTGGGGACGAGTTCACCATCCCCTCGTAGTCGAAGCTACCTGCAGGGGGGGAGGGAGAGAGAGTGAGGAAAGGGAGGGGGAGGGAGAGAGAGTGAGGAAAGGGAGAGAGTGAGGAAAGGGAGAGAATAGGGAAAGGAATGGGAAGGGAGAGAATGAGGAAAGGGAGGGGAAGAGAGGGAGTGGGGAAAGGGAGGGGAAGGGAGAGAATAAGGAAAGGGAGGGGGAGGGTGTAGAAGGGAGTGCAGAGTGGAGAAAGACAAAACGGTCGGGGGAAATCGAGGGAAAGGGGGAGAGGACATCGAAGAAAGCAAAGTAATGTGAAAAGCGATGCTACTTTATCAATGTCTTGAGCATAAATGAGAACTTACGTATACGTGTAAATACATGTAAATATATGTATATACGCATTCATGTATGCATGTATGTATTTATGTATGTATGTATGCATTTATATACGTATATATATCTATGCTATTATGTATGTATGTAATTATATACATATATATATCTATGCTATTATTTATGTATGTATTTATATACGTATATATATCCATGCTATCATGTATGTACACCGTATATATCCATGTATGTACGCATGATTGGTTCACGCCTTCGTTACCTAGCATCGCCGCGAACGTAGCCTCAATAGCAGACACGAAATTATTGAAGTCCATATGGTTGCCGTTGTGCATCAGGTAGAAGAGCTGCGCGAACGCCAGGAAGGACTGTGGGGAAGCAAGAGGCGGGGTTAATATTCTCAAAAGAATTATATGTAATGTGAAAGTTGGTATTTTAAATTACATTTCTACCTGCGTGGTGTCCCATTTCTTTATGTCTTTATTATATATGTACAACCTATTTCTATTATATTTATACAAATAATAGACAATGTTTATGGATGAAGATGTTTTTATTGTTTTTATTTTAAAGAAAGTACATTTCTACTTGCGTGGAGTTATTTGTTCTCTTACGATTGTCTGTGTCTGCTGCGGTGAATTTCGTTCAGATAGGGATAGGTGTAAAATCTATAGTTAATGGAACGTGGGAAAAAGAGAGGAGAAAGAGAGCATAGCTGATAATGAAGGAAAAGTGATGATGATAGGCGAGGGAAGTGCAAGGGTGAGAGATCAGGGTGTTGGTGGGAGAGAGAAAATCAAAGCACAGATGAGCAAAGACACTCACACACACACACACACACACACACACACACACACACACACACACACACACACACACACAACCCTCTACAACCCACCCACCCCCACACACACAACCCTCTACACCTCCCCCCCCCACACACACACAAACTCACCAACAAGAAGGCGATCATGAACCCCGAGAGGTCGGACGCGCATTGCTTCAGCGTCGACGTCAGGAGTCCCATCCGCTTGTTGAACTTGAGCAGCTTGATGAACTTGAGCGTCGAGAAGAAGACCAAGAAGCTGATGATGTAGAGGAAGATCTCGTCGACGGAAGCTGCGTACTCCAGCTTGATGTAACCGCTGCCGTCCGTCTCCTTGAATTTGTTGACGATGGTGACGCCCAGCACGGTTCTGGGGGAGGGAGAGGAGGGGGGTGAAGGCGGGAGGAGGGAGTGGGGAAGGGATGGGTGGAGGTGGAGGGAGGGGGTGAAGATTGGAGGAGGGAGGAAGAAGGAAGGAGGAGGGAGAAGGTGAAGGTAGGAGGAAGGAATGGGGAAGGGACGGGTGGAGGTGGAGGGAGGGAGAGGGAACGAGGAGGGAGAAGGTGAAGGTAGGAAGGAGAAGGTGAAGGTAGGAGGAGGGAGAAGGTGAAGGTAGGAGGAAGGAATGGGGAAGGGACGGGTGGAGGTGGAGGGAGGGAGAAGGAAGGAGGAGGGAGAAGGTGAAGAAGGTAGGAGGGAGAAGGTGAAGGTAGGAGGAAGGAATGGGGAAGGGATGGGTGGAGGTGGAGGGAGGGGGTGAAGGTAGGAGGAGGGAGGGAGAAGGAGGGGAGGGGAAGGGGGGAGGATTGGAAGGAGAAGGAAGGGGGAGGGAGAGAGGGAGGGTGAAGGAAGGAGGAGAGAGGGAGAAGGAAGGGACGGGGATTGGAGGGGAGTGAAGAAATGGAACAGAAGAGGGAAGGGAGGCAAAGGTGGGAGAGGAAGAGGGGACAAAGAAAACTGTCGAAAGGGGCAGAAACGGAGACAGAGAAAGAAACCCGAACAAAAATCAGACCGAAAGCACAGACAAACAGCCAACCCCAAACGAGAGAAAATCCCCCTCAACACACCCACTCACCGTATCCCATAAAAGGCGATGGCGCTCCAGCCAAGGCCAACCACCACCAGCTCCAGGTAGTTCCAAGGCTCGTCCCAGTACTTCCGCTTGTCCCTGCACATCCCCTTCAGCTCGCAGTAGGTGTAGTAGACGATGAAGAGGATGAAGACGCCCTCGCAGATCATGACGAAGAGACCGAAGCCCTCGCTGTACCGGAGGAGCTTGATGGGGTCGAATTTGACGAAGGGGTGGAGGGCGCCTGGCGAGGGGGGGAGGGAAGGAGGGAGGGAGGGAGGAGGGTCAGTCGAACATGAATTGGATGTAGGTAATTTGAATCACAAATAAAGGAAAACGTAAATTGTAAATATGATAAATGGATGGTAGACAAGTGGATAAATTGCAGATAAAGGAAGAACACAGAGTATATATGATAACTGGATAGTGGATAAGCAAATAGATATATTACAGACAAATGAGTCAATAGTAAATAAGGGAAGTAAACGATAGGTAAGCAAGTAGGTATATTACAGACGAAGGAAGTATAAATAGAAAATATGATAAATGAATGGTAAATAAGCAAATACATATATTACATATAGAGAAAGAATAAATAGTAAATAAACAAAATAAACGGTAGCTAAGCAAGTAAATATATCACAGCCGAAGAAAGAGTAAATCATAAACAAGCTAAATCCCCGTCAAATAACCAGACACCCCACTTCCTCAGACAGAATAAGCGTAAATACCCCAAACAAACAAAAAATCAACAACCGAACCAAACAAAGGGTTCCTGAGGCCCCCCAAAATCAACAACCAAACTAAACGGTTCCTGAGGCCCTCCTGCTGCCCCCTCACCCTCTGGCCCTTGCTCCATGACGATCCTGCAGGCGGCGAAGAGGTTGACCTGGGCGTTGTACAGGGAAAACTCGACGAAGACGGCCCTCGTCCTCTCGTCCATCCAGCCGTCCGTCTCCAGCTGCTCGATCTTGGCCTTGAGGCTTTCCTTGCTGCCTTTCAGCTTGACGACGTATCTGAAGAAGAGGAGGAGGAGGTGAGAGAGAGAGAGGGAGGAGGAGGAGTTGAGAGAGAGAGAGAGAGAGAGAGAGAGAGAGAGAGAGAGAGAGAGAGAGAGAGAGAGAGAGAGAGAGAGAGAGAGAGAGAGAGAGAGAGAGAGAGAGAGAGAGAGAGAGAGAGAGAGAGAGAGAGAGAGAGGGAGAGAGAGAGAGGGAGAGACAGGGAGAGAGAGAGAGAGAGAGACAGGGAGAGAGAGAGAGAGAGAGACAGGGAGAGAGAGAGAGAGAGAGAGAGAGAGAGAGAGAGAGAGAGAGAGAGAGAGAGAGAGAGAGAGAGAGAGAGAGAGAGAGAGAGAGAGAGAGAGAGAGAGAGAGAGAGAGAGGAGAATAATAGAAGGAAATAGAGAAGAAAGGAGAGAAAGAAAAAAAAAATCTGTTCTGTCATAGCTTTGAGGTTTTCCTCGCTACCTTTTTAGATGATATAATGGAAAAAAGAAACGAAAAAAACAGAAAAGAACCCCCTAACATCCAAAACTCAGCACCCAAACAGACCGAACCCCTCACCCCCACCCCAACCCCAACCACCACAGCACAAAACCTCACCCTCCGGCCCCGTAGACGTCCAGCGACCCCCAGAAGGGAACCCCATCGAGCTCCAGGGCACCGCGATACTTGTACTCCTCCTGCGGCCTCTTCTTCTCCGGCAAGGGCCTCCACCCGACGTCGAAGTCCCTCTTCTCCTCGTCCACGACAGAGGACTTGTCTCGGCACTCGTTGGTCACGCTGCGGATCTGCTTGGGGACTTTGCAGGTCTCTGGGGGAGGAGGAGACGGGATGGTAGGAGCTGAAGTGGCTTTCTGGGGGCCTCTTGTGAGTGTGTGATTGATGATGGGAGGTTTATTTTGCATTCTTTTATTCCATTTCGGTCTGTATGTACTTTCATATATACATATATATGTATGTATGTACGTACATACATCGATACACCTCCCCCCCCACACCATCACTCACTCACTCACTCACTCACTCACTCACTCACTCACTCACTCACAAACACACACACACACACACACACACACACACACACACACACACACACACACACACACACACACACACACACACACACACACACACACACACACACACACACACACACACACACACACACGCAACTCACCCCATGATTCACCAAAGTATACCACTTAAATACGAGTATATTTTCCGACTCACTTTCTTCAATGCGCACTTGTCTGAGCGTGGCGTAACCCAGCAACAGGTTAACGCGGTCATTGAGCATCTTGGTGTTGTCGTGTTTGGGCTCCAGTCTGCCGTGGTAGTTGGCGTTCATGAGGATCTCCTCCAGGAACACGACCTTCAGCCAGTGGTAGAAGTACGAACAGTTCTGGACCTGGAGTCAAAGCGAAATGGGAGGTGAGTAATATTGCACATTCTTTTTTTTCTGCTTCTTCTCCTTTCTTACTTTTTTTTCTATACCTCTCCCCTCCCCATTTTTCCCTTTCCCTCTCTTTCTCCCTCTCCCTCTCCCTCCCCCTCCCCATTTTTTCCCTCTCCCTCTCTCTTTCCCTCTCCCTCTCCTCTCACCCTCACCCTCACCCCTACCCTCCTCTTCCCTTTTTCTTTATTCCGTAAGAAAGCGCACCGAGACAAAACAAAAACCAGAAGGCAACACCAAGGCCAAGCCACCCCACCAACTCACAGAATACAGGCTGACTTGCGGATCGTCCGGTTCGAGCGAAGCCAAGACGAAGTTGTTGGTCAGTTCCTCCGTCATGAGGAAGGAGTTGGGGTCCCTGTTCCCGTGGCTGAGGATGAGGACGATCCAGATGAAGAAGGAGTAGGCGCCGATGTCGTAGATGATGTCCCACATCTTGATCTCCTTCTTGCGCTGGACCCTCGCCGCCTTCAGCTGCTTCTCGTCCACGGGTTTGTATTCGGCTTTTTTCTTCACTCGTTCCTCTGTGGGCGGGAGGAAGGTGATGAGCAAGATCTCAAGTTGGTCTTTCTTGTAAGGGTTGGAGGGGCAAAGGAGGTTTCAAGTTGGTCTTTCCTGTAAGGGTTGAGGGGCAGGGAGGGAAGTGAAGAGGAAGGTCTTAAATTGGTCTTTCTTGTGTGGGTTGGAGGGGCAGGAAGGGGAGTGGTGAGGAAGGTTTCAAGTTGGTCTTTCTTGTAGGAATTGGAGGGGCAGGGAGGGAAGTGAAGAGGAAGGTCTTAAATTGGTCTTTCTTGTGTGGGTTGGAGGGGCAGGAAGGGGAGTGGTGAGGAAGGTTTCAAGTTGGTCTTTCTTGTAGGAATTGGAACGGCAGGGAGGGAAGTGAAGAGGAAGGTTTTAAATTGGTCATTCTTGTGTGGGTTGGAGGGGCAGGAAGGGGAGCGGTGAGGAAGGTTTCAAGTTGGTCTTTCTTGTAAGGGTTGAGGGGCAGGGAGGGAAGTGAAGAGGAAGGTCTTAAATTGGTCTTTCTTGTGTGGGTTGGAGGGGCAGGAAGGGGAGTGGTGAGGAAGGTTTCAAGTTGGTCTTTCTTGTAGGAATTGGAACGGCAGGGAGGGAAGTGAAGAGGAAGGTTTTATATTGGTCTTTCTTGTGTGGGTTGGAGGGGCAGGAAGCGGAGCGGTGAGGAAGGTTTCAAGTTGGTCTTTCTTGTAGGGATTGGAAGGGCAGGGAGGGAAGTGAAGAGGAAGGTTTTATATTGGTCTTTCTTGTGTGGGTTGGAGGGGCAGGAAGGGGAGCGGTGAGGAAGGTTTCAAGTTGGTCTTTCTTGTAGGGATTGGAGGGGCAGGGAGGGAAGTGAAGATGAAGATTTTATATTGGTCTTTCTTGTGTGGGTCGGAGGGGCAGGAAGGGGAGCGGTGAGGAAGGTTTCAAGTTGGTCTTTCTTGTAGGGATTGGAAGGGCAGGGAGGGAAGTGAAGAGGAAGGTTTTATATTGGTCTTTCTTGTGTGGGTTGGAGGGGCAGGAAGGGGAGCGGTGAGGAAGGTTTCAAGTTGGTCTTTCTTGTAGGGATTGGAGGGGCAGGGAGGGAAGTGAAGAGGAAGGTTTTATATTGGTCTTTCTTGTGTGGCTTGGAGGGGCAGGAAGGGGAGCGGTGAGGAAGGTTTCAAGTTGGTCTTTCTTGTAGGGATTGGAGGGGCAGGGAGGGAAGTGAAGAGGAAGGTTTTATATTGTTCTTTCTTGTGTGGGTTGGACGGGCAGGAAGGGGAGCGGTGAGGAAGGTTTCAAGTTGGTCTTTCTTGTAGCGATTGGAAGGGCAGGGAGGGAAGTGAAGAGGCAGGTTTTATATTGGTCTTTCTTGTGTGGGTTGGGGGGGCAGGCAGGGGGGCGGTGAGGAAGGTTTCAAGTTGGTCTTTCTTGTAGGGATTGGAAGGGCAGGGAGGGAAGTGAAGAGGAAGGTCTTAAATTGGTCATTCTTGTGTGGGTTGGAGGGGCAGGAAGGGGAGCGGTGAGGAAGGTTTCAAGTTGGTCTTTCTTGTAGGGATTGGAGGGGCAGGGAGGGAAGTGAAGAGGAAGGTTTTATATTGGTCTTTCTTGTGTGGGTTGGAGGGGCAGGAAGGGGAGCGGTGAGGAAGGTTTCAAGTTGGTCTTTCTTGTAGGGATTGGAAGGGCAGGGAGGGAAGTGAAGAGGAAGGTTTTATATTGGTCTTTCTTGTGTGGGTTGGAGGGGCAGGAAGGGGAGCGGTGAGGAAGGTTTCAAGTTGGTCTTTCTTGTAGGGATTGGAAGGGCAGGGAGGGAAGTGAAGAGGAAGGTTTTAAATTGGTCATTCTTGTGTGGGTTGGAGGGGCAGGAAGGGAAGCGGTGAGGAAGGTTTCAAGTTGGTCTTTCTTGTAGGGATTGGAAGGGCAGGGAGGGAAACGAAGAGGAAGGCTGTATATTGGTCTTTCTTGTGTGGGTTGGAGGGGCAGGAAGGGGAGCGGTGAGGAAGGTTTCAAGTTGGTCTTTCTTGTAGGGATTGGAAGGGCAGGGAGGGAAGTGAAGAGGAAGGTTTTATATTGGTCATTCTTGTGTGGGTTGGAGGGGCAGGAAGGGGAGCGGTGAGGAAGGTTTCAAGTTGGTCTTTCTTGTAGGGATTGGAAGGGCAGGGAGGGAAGTGAAGAGGAAGGTTTTATATTGGTCTTTCTTGTGTGGGTTGGAGGGGCAGGAAGGGGAGCGGTGAGGAAGGTTTCAAGTTGGTCTTTCTTGTAGGGATTGGAAGGGCAGGGAGGGAAGTGAAGAGGAAGGTTTTATATTGGTCATTCTTGTGTGGTTTGGAGGGGCAGGAAGGGGAGTGGTGAGGAAGGTTTCAAGTTGGGCTTTCTTGTAGGGATTGGAGGGGCAGGGAGGGAAGTGAAGAGGAAGGTCTTAAATTGGTCTTTCTTGTGTGGGTTGGAGGGGCAGGAAGGGGAGCGGTGAGGAAGGTTTCAAGTTGGTCTTTCCTGTAAGGGTTGGAGGGGCAAAGGAGGTTTCAAGTTGGTCTTTCCTGTAAGGGTGGAGGGGCAGGGAGGGAAGTGAAGAGGAAGGTCTTAAATTGCTCTTTCTTGTGTGGGTTGGAGGGGCAGGAAGGGGAGTGGTGAGGAAGGTTTTAAATTGGTCAATCTTGTGTGGGTTGGAGGGGCAGGAAGGGGAGTGGTGAGGAAGGTTTCAAGTTGGGCTTTCTTATAGGGATTGGAGGGGCAGGGAGGGAAGTGAAGAGGAAGGTTTTATGTCAGTTGGTCTCTCTTGTAAGGGTGGAGGGGCAGGGAGGGAAGTGAAGAGGAAGGTTTTATTCGAATTAAGTTGATTTTTTATGGAGGGGTGAGGAAGGTCTGTTTGATTTCCTTTGATTTTTCGCTCTATTTATAGGGTTGGGTCGTTTGTTTGGAAGGGGGAGTGGAGGGAGTTCGAGGGGAACCGTTATATCATGGATGAAGAAAAGGAGAGAAAGGAGAGGTACAAAATACACAAGAATAGAAAATCGCGTACAGGTAAATAATATAGTAAAGATAACCATGACAAACCCCGCCCCCTAGCCTCTCCCCGACCCCCACCCTCCAAGAACCACACAATGAACTACTTGTCCCCAGCGCGTGCATCCATTCCTCGTCGTCTCCGAGCTCAGGGTCCCTCTCGTCGTTCTCTGCGTCGTCCTCCTCCTCGTTGGGCGACTTGCAGATGGCGCTGAAGATCATGGCCATGATGAACACCTGTCAAGAGTGATAAAGCATGACGTACATGACGTGACTTAAATGTATGGTTATATGCAGACATTAGACATGAATGTATACAAATTGTGCATAGCGGTGCATGCAGTTTTATAGATACATATATACATATATATATACATACATCCATACATCCATCCATACATCCATACATACATACACACATGCATATATACATACATATATACATACATATATAATACATACATATATACACAAACACACAATCCCCAACCGACCCCCTCCCCCTCCCTCACACACACCCACACACCCACGACCCACCCACCTTGATAGGCTGAGTGAGCAAGACGGAGGTGAAGAAGGAGACGAAGAGGGCGCTGAGCCACTTGGCCGTCCTCTCCTCCCCGAAGGTCACCCCGTACGCGAAGGTGAAGAACCCGCCGGCGCCGATGGACAGGACGGCGACCAGCCAGGCCACGTAGAGCATCCACCTTCGGGAGGGGAAGGGGGAGTGAGAGGGGGGGGTCGAGAGGAATAAAGGGGAGGGGGAAGAAGTGGAGGGATAAAGGGGGTATAAGGAAGTAGAGGGATAAAGGGTAGGGGATGGAGGGAAGGGGGAGTGAGAGGGAGTTTGGGTCGAGAGGAATAAAGGGGAGGGAAAGAAGTGGAGGGATAAGGAGGTATAAGGAAGTGGAGGGATAAAGGGGGTATAAGGAAGGGAGGGATAAAGGGTAGGGGATGAAGGGAAGGGGGAGTGAGAGGGAGTTTGGGTCGAGAGGAATAAAGGGAGGGGGAAGAAGTGGAGGGATAAAGGGTAGGGAAGTGGAGGGATAAAGGGTAGGGGATGAAGGGAAGGGGGAGTGAGAGGGAGTTTGGGTCGAGAGGAATAAAGGGGAGGGGAAGAAGTGGAGGGATAAAGGGGTATAAGGAAGTGGAGGGATAAAGGGGGTATAAGGAAGTGGAGGGATAAAGGGTAGGGGATGAAGGGAAGGGGGAGTGAGAGGGAGTTTGGGTCGAGAGGAATAAAGGGGAGGGGGAAGAAGTGGAGGGATAAAGGGGGTATAAGGAAGTAGAGGGATAAAGGGTAGCCGATGAATGTAAGGGGAAGGGAGAATGAGAGGGAGGGAGTTTGGGTTGAGAGGGATAAAGGGGGAGGAAGATTGAAGTGAGGCAATAAAATGAGGGAAATGATTGAAAGAAGGAAGTAATTGAAGTCAAGGGAATAAATGTGTGGTGATTGAAGTAGAGAAATAAGTGAGAGGTGACTGAGAATAAAATATAATAACAAAATAAATGAAATGTGAATGAAATTTCAAAAAAGATGAATGGAATATAACCATAAGTGGGAAGTCTTTGAAATGAAAGTCACAAATAGGAAGCGATTGAAGTAAACATATAAATAGGATATTTTTTTAGGTAAAAGACAAAGAATGGAGACTGAAGACGCAAACAAATAAATAAGAGAATTCTGGAGTAAAAGAAAGAAGACTGATTATAAAAAAAAAGATTGAGGTGTGATGTACAAAAAACAAGACTAAAGTAATAGCAAAGAAAATCAAATAAAAGAAAGGAAAGAGAAAATATTGAGAGGCCGAGGGTGCGATGCGCAAAAAAAGCAAAATTAAAGTAACACCAAAGAAAACGAAATAAAAGAAAGAAAAAAAAGTACTGGGAGACGTGACGTACTCGACAACAAAACCACGAAAAACGAAAACAAAACAACGAAAGACCCCGCCCACATCCTCACCAGGGCAGCTCCTTCCTCTTCTTCTTGGTGATCTTGGGCTTGGGTCGGGTGCCCTTCCCTCCCCCAGCCTCCCCCGACTCGGCCTGCCCCTGGGGGTCGCCCTCCCCCCTCAGGCGACGCCACTTCAGCCTCTCCTCCGCCTCTCGCTTCTTCTCGGCGCCTGGAGGAGGAGGGGGGGGGGATAAGGTCAGTGCGAGGGACAGGTCAGGAACGTGTGTGTAGGAGGGGGGGTGTCTATATGTCTGTCTGTCGGTTTTGTGTGGGTGTGGGTGTGTGGGTGTGTGGGTGTGTGTGTGT
>NC_091554.1:46483644-46486144 GCF_042767895.1 Penaeus vannamei | reverse complement strand
CAGGTTCCCCAGGGTCTCCGGAACGGCCATGACAAAGATGTCGACGCCGTTCCTCTTGAAGATGGTCCTCTCGCGGTCCTCGAAGGTCCTGATCTCGGTCTCGGCCCTTTCCCCCGTGACGATGAACTGCACTTTGCTCTTGGTGGCCGCCTCCTCCTTCCCGCCCGTGAATACCATTATTTCGTAGAGGTACTGTAAGGGTGGGTGGTGGTAATGTCGCTTGTTTTATTGTTATTTTGGTTAGTATTATGAGTGTCATAGTCATCAGCATTATTGTTGTTGTTGTTATTATCCTTATCATTACTGTTGTGATTATCATTATTATCATCATTATTATCATTATCGTTATTATTGTAAGCTATCACAATACTAGGATTTTTTGTAGTATTATCATTAGTGGTGGTAGCATTCTCATCATTCTTAACATCACTATCATAAGTATTATTATTATCATCATTACCACAATCATCATCATTACTATCATTACTACGACCATCAACAATTATCCTTAATATCAACATCATTATCCCAGTCAACACCACATTTTCTCTATTGCTCTTATCGGCAAAATGGGTATATTTCACCAAAAAAAAACCCTGACCCTGTGACCTGACCTTGTCCCTGGGGTCGTTATCGGGAAGCGGCGTGGCTCCCAGCTTGGTCAGGTCTTCCTTATCTTTGAATCGACCCCAGATAAGGAGCATGACGTAGACTGCCAGCGTTGCTATCATTGTTATTATGATGGTTGGGTTGTCTGCCGCGTCTGTGGCACATCAGTGTTATTATTGTTGTTGTTCTTTTCATCATTTTATTATTATTTACATTATTATTGTTGTTTTTTCATTAGTATTGTTAGTATTATTATCCTAATTATTATCATTATAAATATCAATATTTTCATTACTGTTATCAAAAATATCAAATAATTTGAATGTACTGCGATGTTTTTTTCGTGTTTGTTGAGAAAATTTGTAAATTAGGAAATGGAGGATGCCTGGTAGTGCGCGCGCGCGCGTGTGTGAGATAGATAGATAGATAGATAGAGAGAGAGAGAGAGAAGAGAGAGAGAGAGAGAGAGAGAGAGAGAGAGAGAGAGAGAGAGAGAGAGAGAGAGAGAGAGAGAGAGAGAGAGAGAAAGAGAGAGAAAGAGACTTAGAGAGACAGAGAGACCGACAAACAGACACACAGACAAACAAACAGACATACAGACAGACAAAGAGAAAGAAAATACATATACACGCTTCCATGACCACCATGATCGCGTGCGTCTCAACACACGCAAAGACCCCTCATCAACTCACTCATGTTCAGGAGCTTATTGAAGTCGATGGCATTAGGCTGGGGGAAGAACCCGGATGCGAAGGACGTGAGATGGTTGCAGGAGCAGATAGTGTGAGTCACGTTGGCCGTCAACACCTGCAAGGAAAAGATAAATGAGGGAGAAACGGTGGAAGGTGAGAAGAAGGGAAGGAGGGGTAGGGGGAGGGAGAGAGGGAGGGAGGGGGAGAGGGGGAGGGGAGGGAGGGAGGGAGGGAGGGAGGGAGGGAGGGAGGGAGGGAGGAGGGAGGAGGGAGGGAGGGAGAGGAGAGGGAGAGGGAGAGGGAGAGGGAGGGAGAGGGAGAGGGAGAGGGAGAGGGAGGAGAGGAGAGGGAGGGGCAGGGAGAGGGGGAGGGATAGGGGAGGGATAGTTGGAGTTGGGGAGAGACGGTGGGAGGGAGGGGGAGGGGGAGGGGGAAGGAGACAGAGGGGGGAGGGGAGGGGAAAGGGAAGGATGGGAGGAGGGAGGGAGAGAGAGAGAGAGTGAGAAGAGAGAGAGAAGTAACACCAAACCGAAAATTACAACCATGAAGTCAGAAAAGAAGAATAAAAAAATAAACAATACTAAAACAGCGACAATTATACAAAACAATACCACAAAAAACGGGAAAAAACGAGAATAAAAAAATAGACAAAAAAAAACAAAAAACAAAAACAAACATTAAAAAAAAATCCACACAGCCACTCACCCGACACCCATTCCTATCCCAAGACATGGTGTCCTCCTTGAAGAAAAGACAGGACGAGGTGTACATCCTGATGGTGTAGTTCGTGCTCCACACCTTCGTGATGTTGGCCATTGTGAGGTTGTAGGCGTCGCTGTCCGCCCAGAAGCCCTGTTGGGGGGGGGGGGGGCGAGAGGAGAATGTAGTAGTAGTAATAGTAGTAGTAGTAGTAGTGGTAGTAGTAATAGTAGTAGCAGTAATAGTAGTAGTAGCAGTAGTAATAGTAGTAGTTGTAGTAGCAGTAACAGTAGTAGTAGCAGTACTAATAGTAGTAGTAATAGTAGTAGTAGTAGTAGCAATAGTAGTAGTAGTAGCAGTAATAGTAATAATAGTAGCAGTAGCAGTAGTAATAGTAGTAGTAGTAGTGGTAATAGTTGTAGTAGTAGTAGTACAAGCAGTAGTAATAGTACTGTTACTATCATTATTATCATTATCATCTTTATCACCATCAACATTTT
>NC_091554.1:46476144-46478644 GCF_042767895.1 Penaeus vannamei | reverse complement strand
TACAATTTTAGATAAAATATATAATAACAAATGAAACAAACAAAATTGAGTAAAAAATAAATATATATTAACAACCCAACTCACATAACCACTAACACCTCCATTTAACCCTACACCAAACAACGCACCATCAAAAAAAATAAATACAACTATAGATAAAAATCATAACAACAAACTAAACAAACAAAATTGATTAAAAATATATATATATTAACAACCCAACTCACATAACCACTAACACCTCCATTCAACCCTACACCAAACAACGCACCAAAAAAATAATTACAACCATAGATAAAAATCATAACAACAAACTAAACTAAACAAAACAGAACAAAAAAATCAATATACATTAACAACCCAACTTACATAACCATCGTCATCTCGAGGCCGTCTTCGGTATTGACAAAGATGGGTTTCTCTCCTGGGAAAACAATTTGCAACAGCTTGGTCTGCATCTGCTCCACCGCCGTCTGGGTCTTCTGCACCTGCGTGACGGCCCGGTATTTCTGGACCTGGAATGTAAAAGAAAATGGAGGAATTGGAGGAATTCATAAGATTAGGAATGACTTTTTTCTTGTTTCCGTTTCTGTTTTTCTTTCTCTCTGTTTCTGTTTCTTTCTTTCTTTCTCTCTCTTTTTCCGTTTCTTTCTTTCTTTCTCTCTCTCCCTCTTTCTGTTTTTTTCTCTCTCTCTTTTTTCTTTCTTTCTTTTTTTCTTTCTCTCTCTCTCTGTCTCTCTTTCTTTCTTTCTTTCTTCTTCTCTCTCTCTCTTCTCTCTCTCTCTCTCTCTCTCTCTCTCTCTCTCTCTCTCTCTCTCTCTCTCTCTCTCTCTCTCTCTCTCTCTCTCTCTCTCTCTCTCTTTCATTTATCTATTTATGAGTGTTTTCTGGACCTGGAGCAGAGAAAATGGATGAATTATCCATTTAATTTTAACTGTATTGATTTGATTAAGTCTGGGATATCATCTTTTCATTTTCTTTCATCTTCATTTAATCTTTTTTTAAATATTTGTTTATCATTATCATTTTTAAAGAGATTTCTGGACTTAGAGTGAAAAGAAAATGGAGTAATTATTGATAGTAATTAACGCTTATCAACCCCTATTTTTACGTATTATCAAATATCTATCAACAGTAATTATAAATGTATTAATTCGATTAAGGCTGGATTATAACCATGTTGTTCCTTGCTCTTTTCTTTTCTTTTTTTTAGTTTTCTGTTTATATATGAATCATCAATTCTCTCTTTGTTTGCTTATTTTTCTTGCTCTCTTCACTTTCAATTTTATTTTTCTTTCTTTTTTTCTCTTGTTTCCCTTCTTTCCTTTTTCTTTTTTCTCTTTTCTATTATTTTCTTTTTCTCCTCTTAACACACTTATACCTTTATTATTTTCACGTCTTTTAGATTCTTTCATCTTTATTCTCTTTTCTTTTTTTCCCTTTTTTACACTCGTTCATCCCTTATTTTTAGTTTTTTTTATTTTTCCTTTTTTGAACTTGCACCCTTATATTTTCTTTTCTTTCTTTTTTTCCTATCATCCTTATTCTTCATATTTCTTTCTCTATTTTACAATCTCATCCATCCTTATTTATTTTCATTTTCCTTTTTTTCCGTTTTTTAACACTCTTTCACCCTTTTTCTTTTTTTTCCTATTTTATACTCTCATTAACCCTTATTTTTTCTTATTCTTTCTTTCCTCGTTTTAACACTCTCTCACTCTTTTTTCCCATTTTACCCCTTATTTTTGTATTTTTTCCCCTCTTTACACTCTTTCATCCTTATTCTCTATTCTCTTATACACTCTCTTTCACCCTCATCTTCCTCTTCTTAACCCATCCCATCCCCCTTATACCCTTATTCCTTCCTACCTTGAGAGCGAGCTTCTTCTTCTCCTCCGCCTGCCTCTGCTCCTCCGTCAGCCCGTCGTCCACCACCTCCTCCTCCAGCACGGGGTCCTCCTCCATCTGGATCCCTAGCTCCTCGAGGGTGGCGTCGATGTTCTCGTACTCCGAATACTCGCCCTCGACAGACGCCCTCAGGTCCGTCGGTAGGATGTGGTCCTCGAGGACTTTGTCGGCCGTGCCCTGGCGGTGGTCAAGGGGGGGAGGGGAGTGATGTGTCGGAGGTTTAAAGGCAATGACTATGATAATAAATAGCAATAATAATAAGGATAAGGATAAGGATAATGATAATGATAATGATAATGATAATGATAATGATAATAATAAAAATAATAATAACAACAACAATAATAAAAGCAATAATAATAATAATACCAATAATGATGATAATAACAATAACAATAACAATTATAACAATAAAACGAAAAGTAAGAGGAACTTAAGGGCTGGTACAAGAGTAAGAACGGATATGATACCAGGGGTACGAGGGGGGGACTAAAGAAATCAAAAATAAAATCAATGTTCCTTAAAATGTCTCTAGATGACAAGACATACGAATAGAATGGGGATCTCAATTAAGATATGACTTCACAATAAC
>NC_091554.1:46463644-46471144 GCF_042767895.1 Penaeus vannamei | reverse complement strand
TAAGAATGATATAAAGAGTGTAGGAAAGAGGAGATAAGAATGGAATAGAGAGTGTAGGGATGAGAAGATAGTTAGGAATAGAATAAACATTGTAGGAGCGAGATGGTTAGGGATAGAATAAATATTGTAGGCGCGAGGAGATGGTTAGGAATAGAATAAACAATGTAGGAATGAGAAGATATGGATGGAATAAAGTGCATGGATGAGGAGATTGACCAAACTGAATTAAAAGTGTTGGAATGAGGAGACAGTTAGGAATGGAATAAAGAGCGTAGGGAGGAGAAGTTAGGAATGCAGGAATGAGAGGAGAGTAATAGAATAAACAGTTAAGGAATAAGGAAGATCAGAATGGAATGATCACTGTAGGAACGAGAACATAGTAGGGAATAGAATAAACATTGTAGGAATGAAGAGATAGGAACGTAGGAATAAGGAGACAGGCACGGAATAAACAGTTTAGCAATAAGGTAGATCAGGATAGAATGAACATTGTAGGAATGAGGAGAGAGATCAGAAGAGAATTAAAAGTGTAAGAATAAGAAAATAGTTAAGGTCAGAATATACATTATAGGAATGAGAAGATAGATAATTAGGAACGAGGAGATAGTTAGGGAAAGAATAAACATTGCAGGAATGAGAAAATAGATCACAAAAGAACAAACAGTGTAGTCATACTTTTAAAACTATATCAACATCACTCGGTATAGGCATCTATAACATCTATAACTTTTGTCTTCATAAATACCCATGAAAATATAACAAAATAGAAATATCATCCACATGTCCCCACTTCAGCACTCACAAAAGAAGCTGTATTTGGCGATCTTGTCCTTCTGATGGTCGTAAAAGCCCTTACACTCGCAGTAGAAGTTCTCTGTCAGTGTGCGTCCTTCTCGGAGGGGGAAGCCTGTAGGTGGAGGTGGTCGTTAGAGTGGTGTGTGGTTTGAAGGTTTAATAAGGTGTAATGGTGTCTCTATTTCCTTTCTTTCTTGCTTGTTTTTTTTCTTTATTTATTCATTCATTTCCCCCACTTTTTCTTTCTTTCTGTTTTTCTTCCTTACTTTCTGACCTATTTCTTTATCTATTTTTCTCTATCTATCTATTTTTATCTTATCATACTCATATTCTTCTCTATCTATCTATTTTCATCTTATCATACTCATATTCTTCTCTATCTATCTATTTTTATCTTATCATACTCATATTCTTCTCTATCTATCTATTTTTATCTTATCATACTCATATTCTTCTTTATCTATCTATTTTTATCTTATCATACTCATATTCCCCTTTCTCTTCCTCCTTCTTCTCCTTCTCCTCCTCCTCCTCCTCATCATCATCATCATCATCATCCTCATCCTCTTCCTCATCACCATCAATATCACCCTCTCTCTCTCCCTCCCCTCGTCCCCTCACCCCTCACCCACCCCACCCTCCCCTCATCCACCCTCCCCCTCCCCCTCCCCCTCCCCCTCACCTGTCTCCGGATCGATGGGCGTGTCCCCGTCGACGGCCAGGACCCTGTTAGGCGGGGGATGGAGGGTGCAGGTTCCTCCCTCGGGCGGGGTGTTGATCAGCAGGAACATGGTGCCGACGCCCACCTCGCCGTCCATCACCCTCACGACGCCCATTTTGATGTGGAACTCCAAGACGTCGGGGAAGTCTGTGAAGAGTTTCTTGACGATGACCATGTTGGGTTTGGTGTGGCCGATCATGTAGTCGACGTCGTTCTGAGGGAGAGAGGGAAAAGGGAAGGGGGTGTAGGGGTCGGTTATTGCGTGGTTGGTGTGGTTATGTTTATTTGGTTCTTGTTCTGTCTCTCTCTCTCGCTCTCCTTCTCTCTTTTTCTCTCCCTCTATCTCTTTCGCTCTCCCTCCTCTTCTCACCTCAATCCTCACTTCCCCACCTCATCACCTCGCCTCTCTCCCCCTCTCACCTCAATCCTCACCTCTCCATCTCCTTACCTCGCCTCCCCTCCCTCCCCCTCTCACCTCAATCCCCCTTCCCCTCCTCCCTCCCTCCCCTCCCTCTCCCTCCCTCTCTCTTCGCCTCCCTCTCCCCCTCTCACCTCAATCCTCACCTCTCCACTTCCTTACCTCGCCTCCCTCTCACCTCGCCTTCCCCCCCCCCTCCCCCCCCCCTCCTTCCCCTCCTCCCTCCCTCTCCCTCCCCCTCTCACCTCGCCTCCCTCTTCCTCCCCCTCTCACCTCAATCCTCTCCGGCTCCCCTCCTTTCACGGCATATATCTTGAAGGAATACAGGAGGTTCCCCCAACACAGGTCGGCGCAGGACCCCATCAGTGCCACTCTGCTGTTGGGGTTGATGATGGTGCCCCTGTCGGTGATTCGGCACATCTTCGGCACTTGGCACCTGCGGGGGAAGGAGGCGTAAGTGGCACTGCCGTCATTGGTATTATTTCTGTTATTGGCAAATAATCCTGTGGAACTTTATTTATCTATTTCTCTCTCTCTCTAACCATCTTATTTTATCCCTCTCTAGTTATCTTACATCATTTCAACCTCTAGAAGTGAGAATTGTAAATAGAATACGAATTAGAACTGAAAAAAGGATAAGAATAAGAACAAGAATGAGAATTAGTATAAGATCTAAAACCAGAACTGTAATAAGAATTAGAAAAATTATAAATAAATATGCACAACAGAAGGAGGCCTCATTGTTGGGGTTTATTATTGTTCTGCGTTCTGTTGTTGGTAAATAAACTTGTGATATTTGTGGAACTTTTGAAACTTGAAGAATCTGAATAAAATCGGATTTTCGTATTTGAAGTGGATTAAGGATGAGAATAAGGATAAGAACTAGAACTAAATTAGAATAATAAGAAATAAAACTATGGATATCAAAAAGAATTAGAATACATTAAAATAGTAATAATAATAATAATCAGAATATTAGTAAAAATAAGCCCAAAACCTCAAAACCACAAATTTCTTATCAAACTCAAAACCCACCAAAACAAACCTAAAACAAAGTAAAGAAAAATGAAAAAAAAATGAAATAAAATAAAATAAAATAAAAACACGTCCTCACTTGATCTCGACGAGGGGCGGCGACCCCGGGACCACGCCCACATTCATGCACCCCTCTGCCTTCCTCGGCTCCCTGTCCCACTGCCCCTCCGTGCGCACCGACGGGAATTCCTTGTACATGACGGCGCAGAAACGGTACGTGCAGTTGGTCGCGCGCAGCTGCATGGTGTTGAGTTCCAGGAGGCCGCCCGTGATGTTGATTCGTCCTGGTGGTGGATGTAGAAGGATAATAATAATAAGATCCATGCAGTGGATACCAGATAATACCCCAGACGTACACGAATAAAAACAAAAACCAATAACAATAACAACACAAATTTTTAAAAAACACACAAAACATAACCAATAACAACAAAACCGACCCTCATACACCCCCTCCCAAACGTGGCCGTCCCCCTCTCCTCGTGGCCGCCATACCCCTCTCCAGTGGCCGCCCCCCTCTCTCCCGCGACCCCCCTCCCCCCCATGACCGCCCCCTCTCACCTGGTCCCTCGCCGAAGCATCCTCCGAAGTCGGGCTTCTCCACCGGGACGGAAGTGTTGGTCGTGTTGTCCCAGTAGTAGTCGTAGATGTCGTCGGGTGACATGATCGGGTTGGAGATCTGGTCGGTTATCGGGAAGTTGCGTCGGTCACGTGGTATCGTCTCGTTATCCGGGGCGATGCGGTAGCAGTACCACTCGAAGATGAAGGCCTGAAGGGGAGGGGAGAAGGGGAGATGGTGAGGTGAAGGGGGTAGTGGTTTTCTCTTTCTCTTTCTCTCTGTCTCTGTCTCTCTCTCTATGTATATCTATCTATCTTTCTCTTTCTCTTTCTCTCTCTCTATGTATATATATCTATCTTTCTCTTTCTCTCTCTATCTATCTATCTTTCTCTCTCTATATCTATCTTTCTATCTTCCTATCTTTCTCTTTTTCTCTTTTCCTCTCTCTCTCTCTCTCTCTCTCTCTCTCTCTCTCTCTCTCTCTCTCTCTCTCTCTCTCTCTCTCTCTCTCTCTCTCTCTCTCTCTCTCTCTCTCTCTCTCTCTCTCTCTCTCTCTCTCTCTCTCTCTCTCTCTCTCTCTCTCTCTCTCTCATATGAGGGGGTTAAGGGTTTGGGAATTCGGAAGGAGATTATGGGGGGAACATAAAAAACATATATATACAGAGAAAAAAATGTATCCCAAAATATACCAAAGACTTTATCCAACCACGCAAACACAAGGACCTAACCACGTCACACCAGACACCCCCTTCAACCCCCAACCCGACCTCCCCCACCTCCCACACCACCCACACCCCTCCTACCCTACCCAACCCAACCCCAAATCCGTACCTTATCATTGGGCCAATCGGGATCATACGAGAACTCCCCCGGATTGATGATGATGGTCTGGTTGTACCCCAGGGTGATCATGGACACGCCCCCCTTGTTCATCATGACGACCAGCGGCGACCTCGTGATCCTGACGAAGGTGTAGACGCTCCTGACGAAGGGCTGCGAGACGTCGAGGGGGTCGGACGGGTCGCCTGGGGGAAGGAGGAGGGTGAAAGGGGTGAGGTAGGTGGGGGAGGGTAGGGGTGGAGGGAGGGAGGGATGGGATAGGGAGGGAGGGAAGTAGGGGGAGGGATGGGATAGGGAGGGAGGGAGGGAGAGAAGGAGGGGAGGGAGGGAGAGGGAAGGAGGGAGAGAAGGTGGGAGGGAGGGGAGGAGAGGGAGGGAAGGAGGGAGAGAGGGAGGGAGGGAGGGGAGGGAGGGAGGGAGGGAGGGAGGGAGGGAGGAGGGAGGGAGGAGGAGGGAGGGAGAGAGAGAGAGAGAGAGAAAGAGAGAGAGAGAGAGAGAGAGAGAGAGAGAGAGAGAGAGAGAGAGAGAGAGAGAGAGAGAGAGAGAGAGAGAGAGAGAGAGAGAGAGAGAGAGAGAGAGAGAGAGACAAAGAAAGGAAAAGAAAAAAAAGAAAGAGAGAGAAAGAACAAAAGAAAAAGAACGAAACAAAAAGACAAAAGAAACAAAAAAAGACAGAGTAAGTAGCCCAAGCCCTCTTACCTGTGATGCGGACAGTGTAAGTGAACCTGTAAGTGCCATAGTTAAGTGTCAGAGGTGGCACTGTGAGGATAGACTTCGTTCTGCAGTCCCATCCCTGCATATCCACGCTTTCCAGCTCGTAACCCCATCTGTGGAAGCGTGGATGTCATAATTAAAAGGAAAAAATGGAAGAAAAAAAAGAAAAATTATATATCCTCACCTTAATCTAAAAAAAATAATAATGATATAATTTGATTCGTGTATTATTACCACAATGTAAGTCTATAAAAAAAAAAAACATTTGATTCCTGTAACAAAAAGAATTATGTTGTTATTTGTGTCAATTTCTAAAATGAATTTTGTGAAATATGACAGTTTGATAATAACTAAGAAAAAATATCTTGATAAATTAAATTAATGATAAATTAATCCTACTTGAATATTTTTTGTTATATCAGTTTCTTATTCCCAGTACGGTTATTCTATACAGGAATATCTTAGTTATCTTTATATACCCATAGAATTCATTAAATTTTTGCAGTAACAATACATAGTTGTTACTATAACTGTTAGTATCTTATCTTAGAATAATATAATAAACATACACACACACACACACACACACAAATATATACGTGAGTACGTTCATATATCCCTCTATCTGCTATAAAAAAAATATATATATATATATATAAATAAAATGAAATAAATAGAAACAAAAATAAAAATAAAAAAATAAGGAAAAAGATTTTTATTTTTTTTTAATAAGAAAAACACCAAAAATAAATAGGAAATAAAAAGTCGACACCCACTCCTCGTCGATGCCGATGCCCGTCCAGAACTTCTCCGTGTAGAGGGTCGAGTTGCAGACCAATTTGCAGACCGACTCGACCCGTAGCTCCATCGACCGCCAAATGGTCTGTTAAGAAATCATAATTATGTCTTTTATTTCGCTCTAAGTCTCTCGTTGATAGAAAGATGCTGAAAACTTGGAATATGTGTGTGTGTGTGTGGGGGTGGGAGGGGGGGCGTGTGTGGGGGGGGGGGGGGTGCGTGTGTGTGTGTGTGTGTGTGTGTGTGTGTGTGTGTGTGTGTGTGTGTGTGTGTGTGTGTGTGTGTGTGTGTGTGTGTGTGTGTGTGTGTGTGTGTTTGTGTGTGTGCGTGGATTAGTCTAAATATATATAAAATTCCCCTTCTCAGTGTATCCTAGATATAGGATACATATAAATGTTATAAATAGGATTATTTTTTGTATATATTATGCACAATGTTTCCTAAGAGTAGAAATTGTAAGTATCCCCATTTGCATTCGCGTATGCCTGTACTTCCGCATCCATCCGAACGCATGTACCTATAAAAACACACACATAAACGCACACACACACAAAAACACACGCACACACACATGAAAACACACATACATAAAAATACACATACACATAAAAACACACACATAAACGCACACACACACAAAAACACACGCACACACACATGAAAACACACATACATAAAAATACACATACACATAAAAACACACACATAAAACACACACACATAAAAAAACATAAATCACACACACATATAAAAACACACACACACACAAACACCCCACCCACACACACACAAACACCCACCCCGCCCACACACCCCCCCTACACCCCCACGCCCACCCACCCACACACCCATCCAACCAAACGACAACCAAAAAAAAACCCCGCCCCACCTTCGGCTCCCAGAAGAGCGTGGCCCTGTCCTTGAGGTACAGAATCGGAGGCGTGCAAGGGATCGAAGTCACAGTCGCATTGACGGTGTAGTTACTCTGGGACAGTTTGTTGAAGCCGAAGAGACGCATCTGGTAGTAGCCCTTGGTCTCGTAGATGTGGTCGCGCTGTAGAGAGAAGGGGGGGGGTGAGAAATTGGTTTGAGAGAGAGAGGGTGAGGGGGAGAGTGATAAAGGAGGGAGGAAGAGAGGGGAGAGAGAGGGGGGGTGAGAAATTGGTTTGAGAGAGAGGGAGGGAGGGGAGGGGGGAGAGAAAGAGAAGTGGAGAGAGAGAGAGAGAGAGAGAGAGAGAGAGAGAGAGAGAGAGAGAGAGAGAGAGAGAGAGAGAGAGAGAGAGAGAGAGCAAGGAGGGAGGGAGGGAGGGAGAGAGAGGGAGAGAGAGGGGGAGAGAGAGGGGGAGAAGGGAGAGAGAGAGGGAGAGAGAGAGAGAGAGAGAGAGAGAGAGAGAGAGAGAGAGAGAGAGAGAGAGAGAGAGAGAGAGAGAGAGAGAGAGAGAGAGAGAGAGAGAGAGAGAGAGAGGAGGGAGGGAGAGGGAGAGAGAGAGGGGAGAGAAACTGGTTTGAGAGAGAGAGAGGGAGGGAGAGTGATAAAGGAGGGATAGAGGGGGAGAGAGAGGAGGTGAGAAATTAGTTTGAGAGAGAGAGGGAGAGAGGGAGTGGGAGAGTGGGAGAGAG